>NW_005313893.1:0-944 GCF_000412655.1 Myotis brandtii
CCTAGTCGCTCCATCACAGCTTTGTGTTGGAGTCAGTTGTGTCAATATTTGTCTCCCTCCCCAGACCAGATCTCACGCGGGATTCTACTTATGAAATCGGCTGTGGTTTGTTCCCACTGTTCCTTCTCAGAGACTCCTCCAGAATCTGGTCTCACACATCTGATTGTCCTGAGGGCCTGCTTTGTTCTTGATGTTCTGCAACGACCTTGAGCTCACAGCATGCAAACCCTGACCTTTTGGCCATCCCTGGGCCACCCGTTCCTCCTGTCACCAGCAGCCCTCCTGTGTTGTCTTTTCTGTCCAGTCCCAACTCGCTCACTATGTTCTAAAGACGTCCACTAATCAAGAGGAAGGCTACTCACTGTGAGACAGGGGCCCTGGGGGGTTGGTCAGGCTGTCTAGACCAACTGTCCCCTGGAGGCTGTGCATCCCCCCCTCTCCCCTGGGCCAGGAGCACCGTGAGTTTGAAATAGCCCAGGTAGTTCCACGTCACTGAGCAGCTTGCGTGAGCTCCCTCTCATCTGCCAGGCTGTCTGCCTCTGTGGGTCCTCTGCCTCGCAGGGATGAGACCCAGTCCTGGGGGGCGGTGAGCTGCCGCAGAGAGGCACCCATCTGAGCCACTCTCTCATTTTTGTTGTTTCCTTCTTCCCTTAGGTCTGGAGACTGGTGGTTGGCCAAGTCTCTCATCACGGGAAGAGAAGGCTACGTGCCCAGCAACTTTGTGGCCCAAGTAGAGACCCTGGAAGTGGAAAAGTAGGTGGACAGACGGAAGGCCCCTCAAAGCAGAGGCATGTCCCCTGCTTCTGCCGTGCAGGGTGTGGCCAGACAGTGGCTAAAAAGTGAGCCTGTGTGAGCCCAGCAGGAGGGAGCAGGAAAGGGACAGGGAGCTGGAACTCCTGGAACAGGCTTGACGATGTTTCAATTGCTGTGTGATCCTGAGAGAG
>NW_005313894.1:0-944 GCF_000412655.1 Myotis brandtii
AAGTAGCAGAGTCAGTATTTGAATTTAAGCAAGCTGGCCCCAGAGTGGATGCTCTTAACCTCCGTGCTCTACTTCTATCCACTTCACCACACAGGCTAACGAGCAGAATGCACAGGTCTTCGGCACAATTTCGTGTGGCTTTTAAAGTGAATATTCCTTGAAACAAGAAGAAGGAGGTAATAATGGGCGTAATAGAGGTAATAAAATGGGAACAGATGTCAAAGGAAAGGCAGTCCTTTTAATATCTTATTTTGGTGCCATTTTCTCCAAGGAGAAAATAGTTTAGTTAAAAAGAATAGATTATAAACCCTGCTGTATTCTTGAAGCCAAAATGAAAGGAAAGGCTTCTAGCTGTTCCAAAATCATAGCTGCCCCAGGATTCTGGAGATGCTAAGTGGCCAGAGAGAAACAAGACACGATTGTGCTGCGAGGAGGGGTAAAGGGGTGAGAATCATGGAAGCCAAAACCCTAAAGGCCATTCAGTCCAGCTTTGTCTCATTTTCCCTCATGGAGTTGCCTGCACTGTTCTCAGTTCTGGATTATATTCCTTGATCCCCACATACTCGTCAGCAGGAGATGCTCCTGAACTTGTTTATCCGAAGTTGAGAGGCGGAAACCAGCATGCTCAGAACTGGAGCTGAGTATAAAGCAAGCGCTCTGCTGGCTGTTCCAGGCTCCCGCGTGGCTGCTGCCTCCACCTTCTCAAGTGCAATCATGGAGAACAGGGTTAAATTTGCTCTGCTCGCTCTCTCTGGGTGGAAAGTGGAAGGGGTTTCCCAGCAGGACAGTCCCCTGGCCCTGAAAGTGTTCCAGTGGGATCGAGAGATTGGCATGGGAGGCTGCTCAGCTGAGGGGAGGTTGGTCTGACGAAACAGTGGTCCTCAGACTTCAACTGCATGAACAGAACCACAGTACAGTGGGGCCTTGACTTAGGAGTTTAATTC
>NW_005313895.1:0-944 GCF_000412655.1 Myotis brandtii
CTTAAAAAACATGGCTTTCATTGTCTACCATGTACTGGAGTCTCCAAATAAAACTAGAAATAGAAGCACCTACCTAGGTAAGTTAGCTTTTGCAGCACTATTTTTAATCTCAAGGATGAATTTCAGTGGGAAGTTATACTTGAGTAGCCTTTCTCCTTGGGTATTCAAGAGAAAGAGTCTGTCGATAACTAGTTCCTAAAGTTGATGAACCTAAGGATTTGCCTCTTAGTGGTCTAATTTGGTGACAGACCAGTTCTTTTCTGGTTTAAATAATTTGTTTCTGAGAAGACAATGTGAAGAGGAATTTAAATGCCTTCAGACTTACCTAGAATAACGCCATATACATTTATTAAAGTTAACTCCACTTAATACACTTAGAAATACAACCATCCAGATTTCCCAGAAATGTATTCCAAGGATTAATGTGAGTAGAATGGGAGTCCATCATTACATTTCCCAAATGCCCTATGTTTTGCCAAAGAATAATTCATGCCCTAGATACAGCTTTTTCCACAAACATAGTGCTTTTCACTTGCACTTCCTTCTCCTTTTTCACTTTTTCATATATAAACCTAACAATTGTTACTGCTAGTTTAGAAATTGTTGCAATAATAATTTTATTTTTTGGTGACTCTCCAAGGAAAGTTTGTTTTTCTTTCTTTCCTTTTTTTTGGTTGTTGTGTTGTGAAATGTGGTTGAGTTTTGTTTGTATGGGCAGGGATCACACACCAAATATATATCTGGGTTCTACACATCT
This sequence comes from Myotis brandtii, assembly GCF_000412655.1. NCBI lineage: Eukaryota > Metazoa > Chordata > Mammalia > Chiroptera > Vespertilionidae > Myotis > Myotis brandtii. Next base: position 758 of record NW_005313895.1, read on the forward strand.
CAGGAGAGGCCTTGTAATCTCATACAATAATGCAGGAAAGGAAGGACCTGGTAGTTTAATACTTATTGAAAGACCGTCTTGTCTTAGGGACTATGGACATCATTCACATGATATGTGCTCTACCTTGTGTTTGTTTTTGTTAAAACCCAACCTTCTGCTACGTTATATGAAGTAAATAAAAAAAAAA
>NW_005313896.1:0-944 GCF_000412655.1 Myotis brandtii
CCGAGTGTTTCCCCTAACATTCTCAAACAAAAACTTTCAGGCTGTAGGGCCACTTACGTCATATTTTCGGGATCTACTGCACATGCACCAACTGCTTTTGTGACATTGACAAGAAGAGCGTGGTTTATTCCAACGAGGAGGTTCACAAGTGGTTGAATGCCACTACATTTCCGGACAATAACTCGGTTTTCATATTCTTGACAACATTCTCCCAGTGCGCCCACCACATTCACAAGAACTTCTTCGGGCTGGTCAGTTAAAAGTCCCACTAAAGTTTCAATGGCTTTGTATTCCCGAAACCTAAATTCATCACAAGAAAAGAGGTGGGAGGGAAAGAAAGGGGAGAACAATATTTTTTTAGGTATAAAGTTCTCTGATGATAATGAATAGTAATAATATTAATAAACAACAACTATATGCTCGTTCCATCCTTACAAAAACACTATAATGTAGATACTATTAAAGTCCCCATTTTCAGAAAGTTAATCTGAAGCTTGGTAAATAGCGTAACTAGCATCCACATCCACCCATCTGTGCCCTTAACCTCTGTACTATACAGCCTTTGAAACAACTACAACTTCTTCCAAATCTGAGTGGCAATGATTCCACTATGCTAAGGGCTGTTTCCCCATATTACAGAGACCATTTTACATAAACAAAGCAAAATAAGTCTATTTTGTGTTCAATTGGACATGTGATTTTTGTTTAAGATAATCATCATGCTTGAGATAAGGAAAAGTTGCTTCAGAACATCCTTCATAGAGGGTGAGAACTCTAAAAATAAATGAAGGGATGAATTTGAACATTAAATTAAATCAAATGGTCATAAAGTTTACAAACACTTTGAAATTCAATGAAATCATATTTGAAAATGATTATCTTTAAGATTAATTGGCTAGTTGGCATTTAGCTGACTCATCTTGTTTATCTTCATAAAAGGGGAA
>NW_005313897.1:0-944 GCF_000412655.1 Myotis brandtii
CCAACCACCACCTCCAACTCAGAATGACAGTCACAGGTCCAGGTTGTCACCTGTACTTCTGACCAACTAGCTGTACATCAGAGGTTCCCACAACCCCCTCCTTGGGTTTGAGAAATTGTCTAGAGTGGCTCACAGAACTCAGAGAAATATGTTACTTACTGGATCACTAGTTTATTGTAAAAGAATATGATTCCGGAACAGTCCGACGGGAGAGAGAAGAGATGCATAGGGCAGGGAACATGGCAAGGTGTGCTTCCATGCCCTCTCCAGGGTGCCATTCTCCCCGTATCTCCAATGTTCACCAACCCAGAAGCTCCCTGAACCCTGTCCATTTAGGCTTGTATGGAGGCTTCATTACACGGGCACAACTGATTAAATCACTGGCCATTGATAACTGAATCAATCTCTAGCCCTTCTCACATCCTGGGAGTTCAGGGGCTGGGACTGAAAGTTCCATCCCTCTAATCACATGGTTGGGTCTCCTGGCAACCAACTCCCACCCTTAGGTGCTCCCCAGAAGTCACTTCATTACTGTAATAAAAGACACCAGCATCACTCTCAAGTCTTAGGAAGTTCCAAGGCTTTCAGGAGCTGTGAGCCAGGAACTGGGGAAAAAGCAAATATGTGTGAGAAATACATTCTGGTCCTCTGAATGACCAAATGTGTATTTCTTAGAAATCCCAATATTGCATGTGTTTTAAAAGTTCTTTTTATATTATAGCTACAAATGTTTTATCTTATCAGATATATGATTTGAAAAATATTTTATTCCATCTGGATGTTTCAAAAGCATTTCAACTTATTTAAGAACAAAATGTAATAACCTATCCCTCAACCTGTCCTAACTCTGGTGTTCCCTTTCTCAGCAATTTCATCTGTTTTCCCAAAACAGAATAATGAGATTGTCTTTGACTTCTTTTTCTTCTTTATTTTTCCTCCTTCCA
>NW_005313898.1:0-944 GCF_000412655.1 Myotis brandtii
ACCTACAAGACAGGTGGCTGTGGCCCTTGAACACACACCCCATCCAGCAACTGAGGAAAGGGTATTCTCTAGAGACCGAGGGATTGCTTAGGGCAGAGGTCCCTGCCCTTGGGTGAGGAGGCTCATGGGAAATGTTCCTACCCAACTACTCTTCCCTGCCAAAGTCCCCTTACCACCCCTAGCAGGAGGGCTGTGTCCTGGTATTCTTCTGGGGGTGCCCCTGGATTCTTGGCTCCAAAGCCCTGACAGCGCCCCAGGCAGCTTATGGGGTCAGTAGGAAATGATGGGGACCAGGGTCTGAGGCTTGCAGGGCTCCAGCATCAGAGCTCCACCTCTGCCTATCAGCCTAAATTCCACGTGCCAGTGCTGAGGTGCTGCGTAAGTGCCGGTGTGTTCTCTGCAAATCCTGAATTTGCATTTTTCTCACCCTTTAATTAGACACAGTTGTTCTGAGGCTGGGAGGGAGGCCCACCCTCGGGATAGCAAAGGGGGGTTCCCTCCAGTCTGGGGGCCATTCTCTACCCTCTTTAGGGGGACAAGGTCCCCTCAAGTCCTCGGGGAGGAAGTATAAAGGTTGAGGTGTCAGAAGGGGCTGTGTTAGGCCCAGGGCAGGTGGTCCTTTGCCTGTTCTGGCCCTACTTCCCCCTTCTCACCTCCCTCTTGGCTCTGGGGCAGGTGGTGAGGGAGGTGAGGCAGTTGGTTCATACCTCTGTTCCAGGCGTCAGGGAAGGCGGGGTGTTCTCCCCAGCCTGGCAGATGGCTGGGCTTGGTTCCCTGGAGACCCAGAAGCACCTGACAGCAGCAGTTTGGGAAAAGGGAGACAGTGACATTCCAGCCACCCCTCATCCCCACCCAGCAAATGGAAGCCAGGGTTGGGCCCCAACCTTTAGGGCTGACTAGAGGGCATGGCCAGGCAGCCAACACATAGAGAGCACCCACTGTGT
>NW_005313899.1:0-944 GCF_000412655.1 Myotis brandtii
GATACAAAAAAGAGGATACTGAAATCAATTTTTCTTTGAACTTTTGTAGGTGAAAATGGAGGAAAGCATTTACTAGTTTCTTGAATTAAGAAGAAAAACAACTGTGAACACCAGTTTTAAAATGTTTACTTCACTATAGAACTTCACAGAAATACTGATTCTGGTGTCCCAACTTAAGTTTTCAATGGAAGGAAAGCAACACTGCTTTCTTTCCCTTAACTAGGGCTATCTCTGCTGGCTGTAGATCAATTCTGCCCCAAATCAATTAATTAAACAATCACCAACATTTTACCTTTTACCAAATGTATAAACTCTTGAAGGAATGTGTTAATAAATTTTAAAATTATGACCAATAACTATATATTCCTTTTATAAATCTATTATGAATACATCAGCCTTAATTTTGTTATTTCTATCAATTAAAATATAAATTTTGAGTACTTCATATGTGATTGGAATTATTTTTGGCTGTTTAGTTCTTTCAAATTCTCTGCAATTTCATTTTATGCTTTCAGGCTTTAAGTAGGTTTAACTTTTTTTTTTAAATGGCATATCAGCCACGATTTTGTAATAACTACTAGCAAAATAGTTAACATTTTAAATCATTGTATTTGTTTTTGAACATTTATAGGTAAAGCTATGTTTATGGTAACTGTAAATCAGATTTTTGATGGTGATCTTACTCTAAATTTTGTTTGCTGAATATGAATTACAAATTTCTGAATATGAAATATATCCATAAGAATATTAAATCATCCTTTGATCTTTTAAAAATTACCTTTCAACCAAGTAATTATTTAAAATATTGCTCTGAAGACAAAAGAGCCAAAGGGCTAAAATTTACAGAAATATTAAAAATATTAATGTAGTTCTACAGTATGAATTGCTATAAAATTTACAAATAATTAAATAACAAGTTAAATCAATATTAATTGAGAATTAAA
>NW_005313900.1:0-944 GCF_000412655.1 Myotis brandtii
CTGTACTGCCTCCCTCAGGGGCAGACTTGCTTCCCTGGAAGTTACAGGTGGCACAGGATTGATTGATTAGGTACTTAGTGCCTTATGGCGAGTTGTGAAAATTCTCCTTCAGTAACACTGGTGAGAAGATCCTGGGCGTCCGGCCCCATGGGTCTGTGCCTCCTTCTCAAGGGGACTCTCAGCAGGGGACACTTGCCTGCACTGAGTAGACTTGCTAGGTGCTGGCACACGAGTCCTTTACTCCACAAGAATCTGGCCAAGGCCAGGAAAGCTGTCGGTCACCCATACACTAACCTGAAGCCACCACACTGCTCCTGACCTGGCCATGTCATCATCTAAACTGGAGTCTGTCAGACTGAACAACCCAATATTGTGATCACTTCAGTGGTAACTGTCAGCCTCACCTTCCCTTAAATTCTGGGCCTCAAGTCTCGGCTCCTGGCCGTGCAGCCAAGACCTGGGAAGGCAGAGCTGCACTCAGCAACGGAACCATAACCACCTTAGATTCCTTCAACATTTCAGAAAAGAGACAACAGTAACACATTTATTAGCCTAAGACTAGTTCTGTTCTGTTTTCAAAGTAGAGAAAATACTTTGTTTTTAAATACCCATGTTTTTAAATGATGTATTTTAGTGACAAGTTCAGCCAATAGTTACTTAAACCTATTTCTCAAGCTTATACCTATAGTCAATGCACAAATTATCTTTAAACGAGAATCTTTCAAATACACAGTAAACACAAGTCATTAACTTGATCACTGCTTTTCCACTTTTTCTTGTAGAACATAGAAACGGTAGTTTAACGGATGGGCCTTTGAGTGTGTGGAGCCGCACTAACCTTGAGCCTGTGCTTTGCTTGCAGTGTTTCCTCTCCTGCGGCTCTCCCCCACCCCCGCGGACGACTACAACTTTAACTTAGATGACAGTGAAGGAGTGTGTGACCT
>NW_005313901.1:0-944 GCF_000412655.1 Myotis brandtii
CCTAAACATCCTACCTGTGTGTGCTTTTGTATCCTATATGTAAACTTGTGTTTCACCAGCCTGTCGCCCACCTGCTACTGAAGGGCCTCCAGTTTTCCATAAAGTCCACCCTGTGCAGTTATTTCTGGAGGTCCTCAGAAAACTATTCATATAGATCAGTGTTTCCATCAGGGGTGACTTTGCTCCCCCAGGACATTTGGATATGTAGAAAATAAGACATTTTCAGTTTTTACACCTGGAGGGGGTGCTCCTAGCATCCATTGGGTAGAAACTAGGGATGCTGATCAATACTCTTCAATACATAGGATGCCCCATCACAAATAATTATCCAGTCCAACAGACAAGTGCTGTCAGCTATCTCTATAATCATTAGACAAGTCTAAATATGGGACCTCTTCTTATCTGACATTTCAACTATGGGATTTTTTTGGAGTAACTCCTCCAGACTCCAGGGCTAGAGGCATTCATCCCGGATAGTTTATGCCTAGTGGTCTTCTTGACTCCGACTTCCTCCAGTAGAGTCCACACCCTCTTCCTCCAGAGGAGTTGCTTACCCTGAGTACCTGCAGTTCCCATCCATAATGTCTCCATGTATACTTTGTAAAGATGTAAAATAATTAGCCCTTCAATGTCTGCTCTAAGTTTTATGGACCTTGTTACATTTATTCCTAGAGAAAAACAATATTTTACCTATTTCCCAAATAAAGTTATTAACACTAATAGAAATCAAGTAGCTTTCCATATTATTTCACCCATGTGGAATTTAAGAAACAAATTGAACTCCCAAGAAAAATAGAGACAGACTCATAGATAGCTTTCCCAACATGTACTGCTAATAAAAATAAACCTGGGCCCAGCTGGTGTGGCTTAGTGGTTGAGCATTGGCCCATGTGTCAAGAGGCCACCTGTTCCATTCCAGGCCAGGGCACATGCCCAGGTTGTGG
>NW_005313902.1:0-944 GCF_000412655.1 Myotis brandtii
GACAACATCCAACCAACTGAGCCACACCGGCCAGGGCCAACCTTCATTACTTGACTGCTATGTATATAAACGCTGTTCCTATAATTAGAGCATATTCACCAGGTCAGTCTCAGGAGTGGGAAGCTGAGCCCATGTCCCCCATGGGAGCTGGAAGGTCCAGGTGCCTGCTCTCCCTGCCTCCTCTGCAGCCACCCCATGTGCACATGTACTGGTTCAGACAACACATGCATAGGCTCCGTCACAGATGTGAGGACTAGTGATGGTAAAAAGCAGACACAGAGGAAGGATGGACTTTAATCCAGCATCCAATGGCTGCAGCATCTCACTTCCAGGAAGAGGCATGGAAGTGATGTCCAAGCCTTTGGCAATGCTGGCTGGACAGGATGCGACATCAATTGAGGTGCCCAGAAGCAGCAATGGTATGCTCTACTGTGACTCAAGAGTAAAAGATTATGGGAGCTTCCAGGAGCACAGGTATTGTGGATGAATTTGTGTCTCCATAAAAATACCAAACTGCAGAAAGGGAAGGCATAGTACCATCTAGTGTGAAAAGGCTGAGAATGTAGGCTGTGATTGAAATAGAGGCAGAAAGATAATTCAGGTTCATCAAAAGTGACCTTGTGAAATAAATTATTGCTGATGGAGTAACTGGCAGAAGGTAAGTCTTGCTGTCTAGCTTGTTATGAGAAGGCACTTTCCCAGGGGCAATTCCATGGTGACTGGGGAGTCTTTCAGAGGTGGCAAAGCTGGGCTAGAACTCAGGTCACTGACTCCCAAGCCTGTGCTTTTCCCACTCCACCCAAAATGCTCCTCCTCCTCCTGTGGCTTTGGCCTCCAGAGAGCTTCCTTGTCCAAGGGCAGTGGAGCCAAAAACAGAGCCACAAGGTCATTCAAGATTGCCCAACAAATACTCCCCATTCTCGTCACTACTTGGATCTGCCCTG
>NW_005313903.1:0-944 GCF_000412655.1 Myotis brandtii
GAAAAACTCTATATTGAAAGAGTAAAATTAAAAATCTAATCAAGAGTGGTAAAATCGCAAAAGAATTAGGCCTATGGAAAGGGTTCCCACAAGATGACTAAATGATTTCTCATACAGACCTATGATCCATCTAATGAGTGGTTGCTCACAATGACAGATGCAGCTTATTATAATTTTAGAAGGACATGAATTAAAGATAAATATAAATAAACTATCATTCCAACATAAAATGTAATGTGGATGACTTATTACAGTGGGCTTTTTATTTCTCCCATTTATTGAATATCTACTGACAGTAGAACATCACTGAAGTTCAGTCTTTCAAAAAAAAACAAACACAAAAAACACAAAACACAGATCAAAACCTATTATAATAAACTCCATGGAACATCTACATTTTGATTTTGTCTTTTTATATATTTAGAAATTACTTTCCCAATAAAAGAAAGCTAGAGAGAAGTAAAAAGGCTCATGCCCACCTGTTCTGGAGAATTTTAGGAAGTAAAACATTGTGTTCAAAACTCAGTAGGTATAAGTGGGATATAAAATGTACATAGCTTCACTTTTGCTTCTTCTCTCTGTGAGTGAGTCCAGGTCTGGTTTGGTGTGCAATGTGAAAATTTAGAAGCATAGTTTGGTTGTGTAGTTTTGTTGAGAGTTTGATGTGGATATAAAGGCTCAAAAAAATGAAAAAAATCTATGAAAAATTGAGCTCTCTTAATAAGGAAACAAAGGAATACTTAATAGGAATTATGTATTACAATGAATTTGGCATATTATTTTAGGATTATGGAAAGGAAATGATGGGAAACCCTGTGACAAAAAGGATTTTACCATATATTTATTAAACTGCACATATTTTAAATGTACATAATATACTTATTCATTGTATTGCTCAAAAACATTGAGTATATACTATGAACCAGGCGCTGTGGGTGAAGCAA
>NW_005313904.1:0-944 GCF_000412655.1 Myotis brandtii
TTTGTTACTTCTTAGCAGTCAAATGTCATTGAGGATCTGTTCTTTGTGTTTTTGGTTTGTGTGGTTCGCTATGTGATGCTAGGAAATTCCTTTGTTTTCTCTCTGCTTCCATTTTCTTATTCATAAAAGAAGGATAAGCACAGTGTCATCAAAGGTAGAATGCCCTATTTATGCTTGATATTCTTATTATCCTCGTTGACATTGAATTCTACACAACTAATAAATAATAACTCTAGAAAACTGATTTATTGAAAATCATGGGATCCCACACAGATTTTCCAAAGCCCTCTCTTTACAGCTGTCCACTGAAAAATCATTTTCTTTCGATCCCTTATGCTCCATCCCCTTCATGGACCCCCTGTTCTGGGAGGGCTGCGTGGGGCGTTGGTAAGCGCTGGGTAGCTCTGGAGGGGGCACCTTGCTTGGAAGCCACGCGGGCACACAGCGTGCAGTTTGTAACATCAGTGTTAGTACTGGCGGCCAGAGAGAGGTTGTCATTTCAGCCCTAGAGAAAGGTCCCGCTGTTGAAGGCCAGTGTAGGCAAATAACATATTTTAAATGTTGTACAGCATATGGAAATTTCTATTACTGCAAACATTTGGTTTGGTTCTGTGCCTGTTCAACATATTGCTCATTTCTAAATTAACTGTCTTCTAAATGGGGCACAGTCATGATTCATGTCCCCGTTTTCCCTGTGGGCGGAGGACTCCAAGTAGGTGCTGCACACTGGCTTTTCCACAGCCGCACGCATGGATCCAGCTCCCCAAGGTCCGTTTCTTATGCAGAGCCAAGAGGCGAACCGCTGAAGGGGAGTGGGGGACGCTAGCTGTTTGGTGAGCGGAGTGAGCTTGCCAACCTACCCGGCCCTTCCAGAACCACACGGAGGGCCGAGAACTGCAGCTCACAGACTTTCCTCCCCCGCCAAAGCTCATTTCCTTCGTGTG
>NW_005313905.1:0-944 GCF_000412655.1 Myotis brandtii
AGAAAACTGATAAGACAAATGTGAGACAAAAGGAAACTAAACTTATCCAGGTTAGAAATGACCCTTCATTACTTTCAGAAGCAAATTCAAAGCTTTATGCAGGAGGCAATTACAATTTAGTTTCTCAAGATTTTCAAAAATTACATTTAATCAAATAACAGCACTTAACCCCAATCAACAAACATACAGAGAAACAAGGGGCTGAATGGTGAAATGACCAAGACAAAAAAAACAAAGCAAAACAATAGATAGAAACCCACATGACTCCAGATATGGAATAAGATGTGAAATGTTTAACAGATGAAATTAAAGAGAGAGAAATAAACAAGAGACTACCAAAGATGACTAAGCATGTTTGACAAAGAACCTAATAGAACTTGAGGAAATGAAAGCACGATACTTGAAATTAAACAATGATTATACTCAACCAAAGGAAAAAAAAATGGTGAATTGAACAATAGATCTAAAGAAATTGTTCAGAATGCAGTCCAGGGAGACAACACAATTGGCAGTGTAAAAGATTTGTTAAGATACATAGAGTATGAGATGGGAAGACCCACCACTTGTATAATGAAAGTCTCAGAAGGATAAACTCAAAAGAATGAATGAAAGATATTATGAAAACTGATGGCTGTGAATTTTCCAGATGAAGAGTCTGGAAGTACAACTTTTATCAAGAGAGATAAATAAAATAAAATTCACTTGAAAAAATATTGTAGTGAAACTGTGACTACTAATGCAAGTGATTTCTCATCAAAAATGGAAGCCAAAAGAGAGATATCTTCAAGTGTTGAGAAAAAAACTTGTTCCAATTTGGGATACTCAGCAAAACCACTTTATGGAAAAAGTGAAAAATTAAACTATTTTTGAATAAACAGAAGAGGGCATTTTCCACAAATATTTTTCCCTTACTGCAGTGGTTCTCAACCTTCTGGCCCTTTAAA
>NW_005313906.1:0-944 GCF_000412655.1 Myotis brandtii
CATTACATGGATGACATCCTGCTGATTGGACAAAACAAGCAAGAGATGGTTAGTGTGCTGGAAGCACTGGTAATACACAGGTCAAGCCTATGAAGGTTCAGCCATTGCATTTTTTCAGGGGTGCAGCGATCAGGGGCATGCACGCTCTGTCCCAAAATATAGCTGCTGCATTGGAAGGAAGCCTGGTAGGCCCCTTAGAGTTCTGCAGGCAACATTTCACACCTAGGAATACTTATTGCTCTGCCTTGTGTTGGATAATGTGGAAGGCTACCAGTGTTGCCTGAGGCCCAAAGCAGGAAATAGCTCTGCAGCAGGTCCAGGCTGTGCTGCAAGCAGCCCTGCAGCTCGGGCCACAAGATCAGCAGACCTGATGGTGCAGGAAGCATCCGTGGTGGGAAAAGATGCAGTGTGGAACAAGCCCCAGTGGGACAATCACATCATAAGACTAGGATTCCAGAGCAAAGCCCCACCATCTGTGGCAGAGAATTATCATTTTTTAGAAATAGCATGTTACTGAGCTCTGGTAGACACAGCATGCTTGACCATGAGTACCAGGTAAGCATGTGTCCAGAACTGCTCATTATAAACTAAGCTTAGTCAGAGCCACCAAGACATAAAGTTGTATGAGCTCAGCAGCAGTCCATTAGAAGACAAAAATGGAACACCTGACATTGAGCCCAATAAAGACCGAGGGCACAAATAAGCTGTATGAGCAGGTAGCACAGACCTCCATGTACCTACCATAGTTGCATCAGTGCCATTCCTCCCACTTGCACCTACAGCAGTAGGAGAGGGGAGGTACAACCAGCTGAAGGAAGACAATGCCCAAGCTTAGTTTACCAATGGGTAGGTTGGCGTGGTTCAAATTGTGGGTATGAGATGCCAATGGACCGTGGTTGAATTATAGGCATGTAAAGGGGCAGTCTTGAAAGGCAGTGGTGAGG
>NW_005313907.1:0-944 GCF_000412655.1 Myotis brandtii
CCTCCAACTCCTTAACAAATCATCTTATCTGTGTCACAGGCCCTAATTCTCCCTGGTCCCAAAACCCGCATCTCTGTAATTACCCCATCCTTTCTCTAATACTGTCAAGAACTGTGAAGAGCCTCAGATTTTACCCTACTTGCAAGCTCACAAATTAGCCTGCCACATCTCATAGATGCTGGGGAAAGACACAAAACTCCTGGGTCAAAGAAAAAGGACTGTATTATTCATGACACATTAAGTGGCAGAGCAACATATTTGCATCTATTTTCCCTGTCTCAAGTCTCATGGAGAAACACAAATAGGGCCAGATAGGTTTCAACACAGAAGGGAACCCTAACCTTAAGGAACCCAGATCTTTTTTAATGGGGAATAAGTATGCCTATCTTTTGCGGGAGTTATTATTGTTATTATACCAGGCAATAAGTGTGCCTGCTCTTTGCTCAAAAGGGAAACACTACTATCTTTAAATTCCAAAAACTTTTGCTATAAAAACATCCTTAAAAAGACAGGTTGAAACAAAAGCAACCAATTTTTTGCTCACAAAATGTGAGACCCATGAGAAATGGCTACCAACTGTGGGATCTGTCTTGGAGTTTCTTGAATCATTTCTAGGTGACTGAGATTCTTGCCATTCTGCCAATTCCTCTAACATAACATAATGTTCCATGTACGTTAACCTCCACGTGAATGGGTCTTACCTACTGTTATATATCTGTTATGCTGTCAGCAGACACATCCATCTATAAAATCTAGGGCACCTCGAACACTCTCAGACAATGGTCAATCTTGTTTACTTGCCTCTGGCCTGCAGAGAATGTAGGTGGTGTCTGCATGCTTGTTTTCTGGGGTGGTTTTGTAAGTTAATTTGTTTTGTTTTTGTTAAAAGAGTTGTCATACTCAATCTATTTCTTCAGGTAAGAACCCTTCATTCAATATGAGAT
>NW_005313908.1:0-944 GCF_000412655.1 Myotis brandtii
AAATTAACCAAAAGCAACTTATAGCTAGAGAAAATAAACAAGATATCTTATTCTAGCATCTAGCAGGCATTCAATAAATATTTGGTGAATGAGTAAATGAAGTGATGAATCAGTCAATAACTTTAGCTCATATGTAGAATTACTAATATTTATAAATACATTTTTGAATAATTTAGCAATATTTTCTACAACAGAAAATCCTAAAATTCAAAAGAACTAAAACAAGCAAAATGATAATCTGTTATTACAATTACTTATTTCAACATCATTCATAACCATTATTTGCCCATGCACAGTAATGGAGACCTAAGATACTTTATGGTAGACAAATATAATAAACTCATCCATGATACACAGATACTAAGCAGAATAAACTTTTTATTATAATGCTTAAATTATATTGCAGCGTCTATCTTAGTACACTGAAGGAATAAAAAACTATCAATACAAAATCAATGTCATAAAATTTCCTTACAAAGCAATGCAACAATCCTCTATCAAATGTTTATGAAAAAAATATACATCCAAAAAGCGCCACTGATATAAAACTTATTTCACTCATTTCTAGTGAAATCCACAATTATAATATCTACTTTACAATGTAGTCCCTAAAATATTTTTTCATGTTAGGGAAAAGTTTTAAAAAATTGTTTTTTCATCACTCTGTATCAATCTGATAGGTTTGTGCAATAGGCAAAATATTGGTTTCATTTATTCAGACAGAAAACATGGTTCTTACCACATTACTTTCCCATTTATGAAACTTTCACTTATCTCAGAACAAGCTAAAAATCCTTTCCATGTAATGCTGTTAAATTATCACACTTCCCAGAACATGCTTATAATGCATACGCTACAGATACCACATTTTCCATCACTGAAAAAATAAAAGTATTTTGTTTCTAAGTATGCTGTGAAAGATTTCCTGGGATGATTGTTGTTTT
>NW_005313909.1:0-944 GCF_000412655.1 Myotis brandtii
AAAGAAAGCAGAATTGATTACACAAGAATAAAATGTTTATGTTAGCTATTTATTATTTTTAAAACTTTACTTAGTGGAAATGAGTTTTTTAAACTGTTTGAAGCACCAAGTATCATTTCAATATTTTTAGAAAAAAAGTTTGTCTTTAACTAGGGATCAGATTTTGCAAAGGATTTGTCAGCCTGGGGGAGGGCAGAGAAAACATGTATAAAATTGTCTCTGTTGCTGTTTTGGCATTTATTTGTCTTCTGAAGGAAAGACAGCATTAAAAAAATGGTCACATCTTATTTTACCATCTTTTTTAGTCTTCTTTTTGTCTGAACTATTAAAACACACATTTTAGAGCAAAAAAAGCAAAATCAAACATAAGTTGAGTAGGCAAATAAAAAGAAAAGAAACCATCTCATATCTCTAGTCACTAGAAACCACTTTTCTTGTTCATTGGACACAGACGGTAGGAGAAAAATTCTCATACATTCAATTCAAATTATGAGTCAATGGTTCTGAAATTTTTTCATTCCATTATATCTATAATGGTAATGGCACAGATATGAATAATATTTATAGTCTTTGTGGTACTTTAAGTGATGGTTAAGAAATGGTTTTTTAAAAACTAGCTTTATTGATTTTTATTTCTAATCATTAAAGTAATACACATTGAAGGGGAGAATCAAGTCAGTGAGTGAGAGAAAAACCTTATAATCTCTCAGTTGCAAAAATAGTTGCCAGTTTACAAAGGAAAAATTATTAGAATAGTATCTGATTCTCCCTAACAGGACTGAGAAACAGTGCAGTAGCATGTATAAATCATTAGGATAAAATGCCTGTAATCCAATAATTCTCTAACCAGAGTAAAAGATATAACTCTCATCAGAGTTAAAAACACTTGTAGAAATACATGGATAGAAATATCTCTATTGCTGTTTTTGCATTTACTTATTTTC
>NW_005313910.1:0-944 GCF_000412655.1 Myotis brandtii
AGCCCGTCACTCGGGCATATGCCTTGACCAGGGAATCCACCTGTGACCTGGTTCATGGGTTGATGTTCAATCATTGAGCCACGCTGGCCAGCACGCCTGCTTCTCAGTGCCCGCCAACGTTGGCTGCTGACAGAGTGTAGAGAAGGAAAAACCAAGATAGCAGTTCCTTCTTCCATCTAAAGTCCCACTGGTGCCTCCGGCTGGTGGACCCCAACAGGTGCCCAGCAACATGGAAATCTGAGAGCGTGGCGGCAGCTCTGCAGCCTCTGCGGGAAAGGGGGTGGGTGGGGCGGGTGCTGCTGTCTACCCACAACTTCCTTCTCGTTAATTACCGTACAGTATGGGCTGGTAAGGATGATCGTGTAATTGCAGGAGGCATAGTCAGAGAAACTATTATGTGTAAGTGCAGGATTAGGAGCAGAGTAATTATATGCAATGTAATAAATTACGTAATGAAATGTAATCTCACAGAGATCATGAACCACATCATTGTGTTCAACCCTCCAGGAAACTGAATGTACATCTTGTAGACATTGCCTGGGTGATCCTGCTATGTTGGCAGGTGACGCGATGGAAAGGCCATGAATAAATGGGGGAGAGATTAGGGTAGATGAAGGGGATGAGAGGGCGAGGCTGAGGCTGAGGGTTCCGGTGTGAGTGGAGGGTGGAGTGAGCATGAGGGTGGTGCTAGAGTTTGCCTAAGGATGGGAACAGTGAGGAGGGGAAGTTGAAGAAGAATGGATTTGGTCAAGGAGTTGGCAAACGATGGTCCATGGACCAAATCTGGCCAGCCACCTATGTTTGTTGTTGTTTTTTAAATTGAAGTGGAATTTAGATAAAATTAGCCACATTCAAGTGTACGACCTCATGGCATACATTTACGTTGTTGTCCCACCGTTAGCTCTATCCATTTCCAGAACTTTTTCATCTTCCCAAACTGAAAC
>NW_005313911.1:0-944 GCF_000412655.1 Myotis brandtii
GGCGCCTCTCCGTCAGCCAGAGCCCTTGCTCTGGTCCCCAAACCAACATCAAACGACTAATTTAAAACCTAATGCTTCCACCCTGTCCGTCCGGCTGCCCCTTCTTCAGCTTATCGCGTCCTATTCAAGTCCAAAATAAATTATTTCAGCTCTGCGGCCTTTGGATAAAGAAAAAAATGAAATTAAAAAAATATAAAGGAAGAAGGAAAAGCTTTGAAGGGACAGCCTGCCTGGCTGCCTCCCTCGCCCACAGTCCCAGCCTTTGTTCTAAGCCGGCACTGATAACCTCAGGGGATACTGCCCGGGGCTGGCGGACAAGAGCCACCGTCCTCCCGACCCTGGGTCCCGGCGACGCCACAGAGAGATGAGAAGGTTTTAGGCACCAGGGGGTCCTCCATCTCGCTCCGATTTGACAACACCTGTCCTCTTCAATAGACCAGACTCCCGTGTTTCCAGGGGGTTGGGGTTGCTGGGGAGAGGAATGAAGGATAGCAATTGATAATCATTCACTTACTCTTTCAGGACGTGTTTTGTACCTGCTGGACCTGCGCCAGGTGCTGGGCTAGGCACTTGGCATGCAGAGAGGAGCAGCCAAAAGAACCCTGCTGGTGTGCCCACTCTCATCAACCCATCATGCCTACTGCACTCTACAGTTTGCAAAGCCCTTTCGCCTCCACTCACACTATCATTGAGAGCCTCACTTTGTAGATGGGGAAACTGCGGCTTGAAGAGGTCACATGACTCCCCCAAGGTCACACAGTAGGCGGGTGGCTGAACTTCTCAAATGCTTCCCCCATCAGAGTTGCTGGCAGCGTAATGGAGTGGGTAAAAGTCTGGCCAGACTGACCTGGTTTGCCAGCTGTGTGACTTCGGCCAAGCTTCTTAGCCTCGCTAAGTCTCAGTCTGAAAAGGGGAAATAAAATCTGTCTTGTGGGGTCATGACA
>NW_005313912.1:0-945 GCF_000412655.1 Myotis brandtii
CTCAGCCCTTCCTCTCCCCCGGTGGCCTGCACTGTCCTCACTGACACGGCTCCCTGCAGGCTGCCACTCTGAACAAGTCAGTTGCCCTCTCGGGGCCTCAGTTCCGTCATCTGCGAAATGGGGAGTTCGACCATTCTCCACAGGCATCTTGTTCTCCTTCTGTTTCTCCCCTCCCCGCCTCCCGCTGTCCTGAATCTCAAAACAAAACAGAGAGCGGGCAGAGAAAAACCACACTCTGGCTTTTCATCAATTAAGCCCCCTAATTACGTGGGAACCATTTCATTAATTGTTTCTGCCCGGCAGAGCCTCAGCTCTAGGAAGGGGAGTAGAAAGTCCCTTGACTGCTACCTAGGGTTTCAGGGAACGAAGCTAAGTAATCCCCGGCTCACATCTCACACCCAGGCTCTGGCAGGCTTGTTAGCAAACGGGGCAATGACCTGTGGTTGACAGGATCTCTCTCGAGTTGCGAATGAATCTCGTATCTGGGTTCGGTCCCACAGAGCAGATTCGAGGAATCACTGCCCTGTGCTTTGTCAGTCCCTATCACTGGCATCTGCTTCATTTGTTTACAAGCCTGTCTTTCCTGCCTGGGCGACAGCATCACCCCATTGGTCTTGCCAAGTCTGCCCCAGAGCAGGCCCTGGGAGAATGATTGTGAATAAATGAATGAATGGTGTGCGGTATCCTAGAACCATTCATTCACTGAGGATGAGGGCCGGGAGGCTCTGTCTAGTTTATCTTCAGTGATTCTCGCTGAGCAGTCCCTGCTGGGGGCTTCTGCAACACCAGGTGATGTGGGCCTTGGTTGCTCCCTTTGCCATGCCCCTCACCCCCAGACCAGCTGTTCTGCATCATATAACCTGGGTGGTCAGTGCCAAGACTAGAGTGAGGCAAGTGAGACACTTGCTGGGGTCCTACGTTTCAGAGGGACTCCAAATAACCCAG
>NW_005313913.1:0-945 GCF_000412655.1 Myotis brandtii
TTTTTTTTAAGGCTATGGGCTACCATTTGCTGAGCTATTAGTTGGAGAAATTCATTGATATTAAATGGTCTATTATGACTCAATTTGTCAGTGGCAAAAGAAAAATTAAAGCCCAGGTACCTACACTTAATAGTCCAAAGATTATCAAATTATCTTCATTTGCTTCTGAGACAAATTATTCAGACGTATAATTTCCTCCCAAATTACTTGCTTGTCTAACTGTTCTTGGGTTATGTCTACTTCATCAACTTTACTACTTTTCCCCATAAATTTTGCCTGTACAAAGATTCAGCTTTTATAGTTAATTAGGATGAACAAGTAAAATGCAATTCAACTTCACAAAATGTGAATGTTTAATTTTGAATGATCTTGTAGCATTATACTCAATAGGACTCTTCTGATTTTCCAATGAACATGTTACTGACATTTACAATCACCTAGCATAAAGGAAACCTTTTCCTCCCATCACTGTTTGTTAGTTTCATTACTGAATTTTGGGTCTGCTTTGGGGACACTTCAATCATGAAAGTAACCATGTAAAACTATTGGATTCTATTAGCACTAATACCTTAGAGGAGTTTCATTTATGATAACTGAAACTTTCTCAGATCCACTCTCATCTGCCATGTAATTGCCTTAAGGTATTTTAAAATTACATCGTCAAAGCTTTAGCAGAGTACTCCTAAGCATTTAACTCTGAGCTGCATTATATTTTAAAACAGATTTTTATGAAATTTAATAATGACTGAGTGACAGGCAACTTTGTATTTTTCAATGTAAACAATATTTAATATTTCTAGATAAGTATCTATCAATGCCATATGAGACAATCAAAAAGGTATATAACCACAAATACATGCATACATACATATACTAGTATACTTATATATTTCATAGTTGTAGTCATCCCTTCTCTCCTATCCTGCAGGGCAAAATACAATGGGT
>NW_005313914.1:0-945 GCF_000412655.1 Myotis brandtii
ATCTCACCTCCTCTCTTTCTTCCATGCGAACTCCATCCAGCCACACTGGCCTCAGTGCTTCCCTGAAACACATCAAGCAGGCCTCTCACCTCAGGCCTTGTTATTTCCTTCCTGGGAATGCTCTCCCTCACTATTTCCACACGGCTATTTCCTACTTCCTTCAGGTCTCTGCTCATATATCAAATCGTCAGTGAAGTTTCCCCTTAACACCTTTTATAAAACAGTAACTCATCCCACTCAACTCCCACACACACACCTGGGACTCCCTTGTCCACTCACCCTGCTTTATTTTTCTCATGGCATATACCACCATGCGACACGCTGTATATTTACTGGCTTATTTATGGAATATAAGCTCTGTAGGGTAGAGCCTTTGTTACGTTTCACTGCTTAATTCCTGATGTAGAGAAGATCAGCAATAAATATTGAATGACTACATGAAATTTACATGATTCTTCCAAGTTCACTTCTAATCCCATCTCCTTCAGGGAAGTCTTTCCAGTGTGAGTGGAATGGGGATTACCATGCTCTTTAACTACAACCAGAAATTTTAATCTTCCCAGGAATACCTTAGTCATATGAAAGGTAAAAACAAAATTACTGTATCTGGTGGTTCTATTTGGCACTCAACATATAAGTAGTGTTTCTAACTATTAACAGATGGATCCAGGAGTGGCTAGGTGGCTTGCCCCAAGCCACAGAGCCATGCAGCCTTAGATCTAGAATAAATATGAACTTTTCTGATCCAGTCTCTTGTTCTGATGAGTGCCAATATTCTTTCAAGACTTGCCAACAACAAACAAAACCAGGCTAATTTTGCCCTCAGTCACATTTGTCTGCTTTGTTAGACAAGAATCACTATATGCCTGTGACCTGGGAAGTTGAGGGGATATATCACTGGATAACAATCAAAACACATGAATCTAATCCAGGAGGGTTCTTTTT
>NW_005313915.1:0-945 GCF_000412655.1 Myotis brandtii
CCAGGTACGTGCCCTTGACTGGGAATCGAACCCAAGATCCTTCCGTTCCCAGGCCGACGCTCTAACCACCGAGCACACCGGCCAGGGCTGTTTCCCCATTTTTGCCTACATCTCAAAGACCTGCTGTGGTTTCCTTAGAATACCCACAGCCACCCTTGCACATGCAGCAGGAAGGCCTCGTTGTGTGTGGTGCAGCGCCCCCTGCTGGGCGTGCCACGCTCACCCGGTCTCCCCCTCCTTCCAGAAACAACGAGCAGAGTAAGAAGCCGGGGACACCGGGCACCCCGGGCTCCCACGACCTGGAGACGGCGCTGAGGCGGCTGTCCCTCCGCCGGGAAAACTACCTGTTGGAGAGGAGGTTCTTCGAGGAGGAGCAGGAGCGGAAGCTCAGGGAGCTGGCGGAGAAGGGCGAGCTGCTCGGCGGCTCCCTCACGCCCACCGAGAGCATCATGTCCCTGGGCACGCACTCCCGCTTCTCCGAGTTCACCGGCTTCTCGGGCATGTCCTTCAGCAGCCGCTCCTACCTGCCCGAGAAACTCCAGATCGTCAAGCCGCTGGAAGGTGATCCCCGGGGGCCCCGGCCCCTCTCTGTCCTGCTCGGGGACTCCCTGTGGTCTCTGATCCACCACGGGCCCTCGGGGAGCGTCTGTCACGCCTACTCCTTCTTCTTCCGGGACAGCCACCCGCGCTGCTGGTTTGAGTTCCTCTGAGGGACTCTGGCCCAGGCCCCCAGCTCTATCAATCCCGTGCAGGTTGGGATAAACAACACAGGCGCCCGCGTCTAACCTCGGCCAGGAAGCCAGCGAAAAGGACGTGCCCTTGTTGGCTCTCTAGTTCTCTCTGCTTTTGCATTTAGATCCTTAGCAATACAGATATTGTTGAGAGGCAGAGGCACTGCTCGCGGACTCAGACACTCCTTAGGCCCTGCCCCCCCCCCCCCCCCCG
>NW_005313916.1:0-945 GCF_000412655.1 Myotis brandtii
AGGAATGGAATCAGCAACCTTTTGGTGCACTGGAGGACATCCAACCAACTGAGCCACACCGGCCAGAGCACTATTTTATTTCATCACAGTCCTGTTCCTAGCTGATGTTCTCTTGGTTTTTTGTTTATTGTTTGCCCCCTTTCATTTCAATGTGAGTTCCAAGATAGCAGGGATCTTTTTTGTTTCATTCACTAACATAAATCTGTAGGTCCCACAAGAGTAACAGACGCATAGTATGGATCATTAAATATTACCTGAATGACTATGTGACTTTGGGCAAGATATGAGACCTAAATCTCAGACCTTATATGTAAGCAATGTATCCTCTACCTTATAGAATTGTTTTGGAGCTTGAAAGAGCTTTGTTTATCAAATGTTAATCACAGCACTAACTCGCAATAAGTACACAGTATAATTAGCTAATTTTATTATCAATATGTCTGTAAGTACAAAGTGTTTTAAAAAAGTTACTCATGCCATAGCTGCACCTGTCTGAGGTACATTTGGAAGAAAGGTACATTCTATCACACCCTAAACAGGCAGCCAAAACGAAGCTACAGCATGCATTAGGGCAACTATCTCACCAGTTTTTCCCTCCAGGCAATCTACGCTGTGCTTTCTGCTCTCCACATTCTAATCAGTCATTAAAACTTATTTGCCTCTTCCTTTTTGCTGCCAGCAGAAAGATTAAAAGAAAAAGTTCTGATTACAACTCCATGTGCAAACAACTGGCTTTGGAAGAGCATGCCTAGACAAACATCTCCTCAGAAATCTTTCTGGGGAAAAAAATCATTAGGAAACTAACCCTTCTTACCTCAATCAGAAATATCAATTTTCCTTCAGTGATTCTTTTTGTTTTATACATTTCCCTCATTAATAACAATGAAAGGCATTTTTAGGGCTCTTCTATGATGCCAGTGCAATATGCTAACATGCATTATTTCA
>NW_005313917.1:0-945 GCF_000412655.1 Myotis brandtii
AACTCGGTGACTTCATATGAAAATCGTCATTGGACCTCAGGTGGTAGAGCGGGAGTCAGCAAGCTTTCTGCAACAGGCTAGGCAGGAAACCGACTCGGCTTTGCAGGTCCTATGGTCTCTGTCACGACTCCTCCGCTGTGTTCTTGCAGAGCAAAAGCCGCCATAAGCAAGGAATAAACAAATGGGCGTGGCTGGGTTCCAGTAATTTATTTACAGTGGGCACTGGGCTGGATTGGACCCAAAGCCACCCTTTGCGGAGCCCTCGTGATAGTCAGCTGAGCATGGGGTCCAGATGAATTGCCAAACAGGCCGCCAACTTCCACCCCCACCCCTCATATGAGACCTTTCCTTAGGGGAGCTCCTAATACACCTCTGCTTGAATCTTCAAAAGGATGGTCATGGGTTATTGGACACGTCACCGCCTCCTGATTTCTCGCTTATGAAATGTTACGGGGTCTACTGAGCGTGAGCTTACCAGGGTCCTCTCTGCACAACAGAACCCGTGGGCTCCCCTGGGAAGCCTCCTAACGCGCAGTGTAAACGACAGCCCTGGAGATAGATGCCCTTCCGCAGCCTGAGCTTGAGTTTGCTGGGAAAGTCCATCTTTGCCTTTCCATTCCTCACCCTGTCTTCCGATGGC
Source organism: Myotis brandtii (assembly GCF_000412655.1). NCBI lineage: Eukaryota > Metazoa > Chordata > Mammalia > Chiroptera > Vespertilionidae > Myotis > Myotis brandtii. The sequence goes on from NW_005313917.1 coordinate 641, forward strand.
TTCGGGCCTTTAGCATGGGCCATACTTAAATTGTCAAGAGATGTCAGCAAGCTGTGAGGGGCAGCCTCACACTGACAGTAATTACTAGAGGGCAGTGATCAATGGGGGTCTTTTGTTAGCATTGCAGGATCGCCATTGACTCAGGAAGTAAGTGTCCGGGCGGTTTAAGCTACAGCTGAAATGGACAAGCAGTCTCACCCTGGCTGCTCACAAGCCACAAACCTACACTTACTCCATTAATTATTCCTGCCCCAGAAGACAGGGGTTGTTACCGTCCACCATCTGCAGTCTACCGAGAAGGGGGG
>NW_005313918.1:0-945 GCF_000412655.1 Myotis brandtii
GGTTGCCATGGCAGGAGGCAAAGCACTGAAGGCATTGACTCCTTCATTAAATGCTTCCGTCTCTAAGTGGAGCACATCACTTTCACTTGCAACCAACTGTCCAAATTGAGTTCTGTGACCCCCACCTAATGGCAAGTGTGGGTGTGTGTGCATAGTAGAGGAACAGCTGATGTGGGTATCCTGGAGGTGCTTTCTGCTCCCTGCATGGCCACTCCTATCCCCTCCATTCTCCCTGTCCTTACTCCTTGCCCTTACCCCCTTATAAGGCCTGGCTGAACCCCATCTACTGCTTGAAGCCCTCCTTGGCCACTGCTTTTGCCTGGATCCCCTTGGCCTGGCCAACAGCAGTTCTCACCATCTGTGGGATGTATTTTGGCATTTGTAGTTCATTAGGCATTTTTAGAGTCTTTGCATTTCCTCGATTGCAAATATTTTAATCTCCTGAACTTTGAGCAAAGTAATGAGAGGGATTGCAGTTCTGATCAACAGGGAAGAGTTTAGCGGGGAATTGGGAGGCGTGGGAGCCCGGAGAGGAGGTGAAATGTGAAATGTCAGCTTTGAGCCTGCCACTGCTGGGGGTGGGGGTCCGCGGTGCATGTGAACCCTGGGACTTGCAAAGATTATTTGCAAAACTCCCTCCTCCTGGGAAGCTTAGGCTATAAAAGTGAACAGCAGTTAAGAGATGGGCATCTTGGCAGAAGGCCGGCCTCAGAACTGCTAATCATCTCAGTGAGGGAATAAGAAGCATTGGAAAGGCTACAGGCTGCCTGGGAAGCCCGCCGAGGAGCTTGGGACTTTAAAGGACAGGTACAAACACGGACGGTGAAGGACATTGCTCCCTCTCGGCTGCCCTTGCATCTGAGCAGACGGGTCCCTGCAATTGCACACGATGGTCTCTTTCTGCTGATACTGCCATTTATTTATTTATTTATTTATTTATTTATT
>NW_005313919.1:0-945 GCF_000412655.1 Myotis brandtii
TTTCATTATTGATCTAAAGTAATTTTGTGTACTGTGACTAATAAGAATTGAAAAACATTAACTTTTCCCCTCCTGTCAATATTTTTAGATCTTGTCCTGGCCTTTGGTGAAATAGGTATAATGTGCATTCTCTGGCATTCAGAAAGTCAGGCTAACAAGACCTGCATTTGTATGTGAACATTGTAGATGCTGCAGTAATGCATCAGTAAGGATGAACCTCTGCTGACAACTTATATCTTTCAGCTATTTATGTATTTAATGATTGTCCTCACTAAAACGTAAAATACATAAAAGCAGGAATCTCTGTCTTTTTCCCCACTAATATGTTCTCATATCTGAAATAGGAAAACGATAGGTAGATGATTGATAAATAATCAATGAATTAATTTGTCTGTGACAAATTTTTAGTTTAGCTCTCAGTGAACTACACATCTTGATATTCATGTCCTGTTATAGATTCTTGTGTGAGTTCTGGTTGTGGCCTGTGATGTACTTTAACCAATAGAATATTCCGAAAGTGGTACTGTTCAAGTGTCAGGCCCAAACCTTAAGAAGCCATGGCAGCTTCTGCTTTTGTGCACTTGAAATGCATGAGTAAAATAGTTTCGAGAAACTGAGCCACAAAGCAATTATGCTGGCTACCCTGTGGTGAGGGCATGTGGAGAGACAATGTAGAGAAAACTAATGGAGCAGGAGAAAAGCTTATCCATCCCAAAGTCTCAGGTGAGCACAGCCCACGCACCAGCTGCATGCAGCCACACAAGTGAGCATCGCAAGACTGGGACAACAGCTGCTCAGCTGAACCCAGTCTACATTGATAATCATGAGGAAATGTTGTGTGCCCCTGAGGCTTAGTGTGGTTTGTTTCACAGCAACAGAAATTAAACAATGCTTCTGAGCAAATGAAACCACTACACTTCTACTTTATCTTTTTCTTTATTTTAA
>NW_005313920.1:0-945 GCF_000412655.1 Myotis brandtii
TATACACACCAAACTCTCAGGGGTGACATAATGTCAGGTGTCTGATAAAATTTATACCCTAAACAAGTTATGACTTTGATTTGACCCTACCAAGAACCCACAGCATACCTGGTCATGCTAACACTGTACCTATGTCGTGGCCTCAGTTTAGTATGAGTCGTCTTGATTGTCTTGTAAAACACATTTCTGAGGAGCTCAAGGAATTTATAAAGATGAACACATTAGCATTATTCTAGGTGTTAGTATATTAAAAATAACAGGTAACACAGAAGCGTTCAAAACGGAAGCTTCCAATGCTGACTACAAATGCATTTCTATTCTGTTGGTTTCAATTGTCAACCTACCTCATTGCCCAAGCGAATGGCATGCGGTATTTCCCCAACTTGCTGCAGAACTGCCTATTGGATTTGAGTATCTTTTGTGCACACTAAGGGAAAAATAAATGATATGTGGTTTAGAACATCACTTTACCACCTGCCCATGAAAAATATTAACAAATATTTTTTATGTTATCTTACATTGAAACTCAATGGAATTCTGACTTACTGGGCCCACAGATGCACCTCTTAAAGAGCCAAATGATAAGTCTTTGTGTTAAACTACTATATAATATTTGTCTTTCTTTTTTAGTTTAGAAATTCAAATATAGAAAATACCCTTGTCTTGGAATATCAAAGTTTTTCCTTTCTTCTGATTTCAAAAACCTTAAAATATTGAATGGAAAGTGTTATCAAATTTACATTCACAGTCTGTGCTATGTTTTCTTTTATTTATCATGGCAGAGGTCAGCAAAATTGTTCTGTAAAGGTTCATACAGTAAATATATTGGGCCATATGGTCTCTGTCACAACTTCTCATCTCTGCTGCTCTAGCAGAAAAGCAGTCATAGAAGATCCATAAATGAATGAGTGTGACTGTGTTTCAATAAAACTTTATTTACAAAAA
>NW_005313921.1:0-945 GCF_000412655.1 Myotis brandtii
GTCACTTGCAAGAGCGCAAGTCTTGCTGGAAGAGAGGTTTTAAAAAATGGACAAAGATGAGGGGAAATGTCAAAAATACCCAAATAACACTAAATTCTAAACAAATGTAAGATGCCTCTTTATATGACCTGCCAGACTCAGCTTTAAATAGATGTGTTTGGGAATTTGGGGTTGTTTCCTTAACACAGAGACATGAGGGGGCCACTGCCTTCTATATGTTAACCGAACTCTTCTATCGTTTCCCCTCAAGCAATTTCCCTTCATTTCCCCAGCTGACCCCTACTCACTTGAAAATTGCAGAAGAGATCCTGTCAAAGCAAACTTGGCACTGACATTACACAAGCAAAGGAGGCTTTATTCAAGGCAATTGCAATAGAGCGGAGAGGCCAAAACTGAGACAGAAATCAACTTGGCTGAAAAAATGCAAAGGAGAGTTGCTAAGATCTGGGAAGGGGACATGTGTTTGGCTATTGGTCTTACCAGAAGGAAAATGAAACTTTCTTTGTAGCTTCATGACAGGAGGTAGTTCATGTTGGAGCAAGGGACACCCCAAAGTTAGGCTCCTGCTTGTCCTTGGTTACTAGGAGATAGGGTGCCATCTCCCTTAATGTTTACATTCCCAAGACTCCCAGGTCCTTGACAAAGACAGTTCTACAGGGCAAGATGCTTTTAAGCTGATTTGTATCTTGAAGGAAGAGAGAAACGACTTATAATGACATGTTTTCTAAAGAAAATGCTTCAAGAAAAAGGCAAGGGAGGAGGGTGTCCATGCCTAGAGCCAAGAAAAATCCCGTCTGTTTAGTGGAGCTGAGGGAAACTGGACCCAGTTCTCTGGGAGCATAAACTCCACTCCACTCTGGCTGAGACTCTCTTTTAAGAGTAGACGGGCGATAAAGACAGCTCGTCCTCCAGGATGGATGTTTCCAAACTGCTGCCCCCCCCCCC
>NW_005313922.1:0-945 GCF_000412655.1 Myotis brandtii
GTTATCATTTAAAGCCAATCTCTAAAACTGCCCTTTCTCATATACTCAAGACCCTTTTGTGGCAAAATTCCATCTCAGTGCTATTTGTATTCATGGTCTCTAATTTTTGCCTTTTATTTTGTTCAACATTTTCTTAACAAAATACTTAAATACAAAGAGTATCTTAAAGAATTATACAGTGGAATCATCTACTCACAATCTAGATTCTATAATTAGGCTTTTATTATCTTTGCTTTATTATATGTCTATGCATTTCTATGTTTATCTCTCAATTCATTTTGTACTTAAGGCATTTTGAATTAAGTTACAATCATCAGTAACTTCACCAGTAAATACTTCAGCATGCATATCATCACAGTTTTTCCTTTATATTCTCTGGAGAAGATTTCAAATTGATGTTATTTCTTTCTTAAGTGTGTGAAAAAATTCTCTGAAGTCATCCAGGTTTTGAGCTTTCTTTGTGGGAAGATTTTTGTTTAGTGATTGTATTTTCAAATAGACATAGGATTCTATTCACATTTTCTGTTCTCTTGACTGTGTGTGTGTATGTGTGTGTGTGCATATATATATAATTTGATTTTGTTTTAATTTGAGATGTGTGTAGATTTACAAGAGGTGGAAAGAAATTATACAGTGATGTCTAGTATACCCTTCATCCAATTTCCTCAAATGGTAATGTCTTGTATAGCTATATTCTAATATTACAACCAATAAATTGATATTGATACAATTCACTGATCTCATCCAAATTTCAGCAGTTTTACATGCAGTCATTTGCATGTGTATATTTAGTTCAATGCAGTTTTATCACATGTATAGATTCATATGGCCGCAACCACAGTGAAGGCAAAAAAAACCCAACACTTTGATCATCCTTCATGCTACCCTTTTATGGAAGCAGCTACCACCTTTCCTTCCTACCTAACTCCTGAAAAACACAAATCT
>NW_005313923.1:0-945 GCF_000412655.1 Myotis brandtii
TAGCTCACACTGCCTGGGTATTTTCTCTGGCTGGCTTTGGGAAAGGAGTTTGCTCCCATCAGTGGGGAAAAGCTTCTTCCAGATTGGAGGTTAGACTGAGAGCAGGCACTGGTTTGGCCAGCATAGTAACATTTCTGATACAGTAGCACTAGGCATTCCCTTCCCAGGAATGTGCCTTACTAACTTCCTCATGCCTAATGTCAAGTGAGCAAGATTCTCTATGGTATACAAATTTTTTATTTTGTTTGCAAAACTTTATAAATGTGTAACTGCTGCTTAATAATTAAATAGGTAAGTCAGATACTTCAGTACATACAATCTAAGATGTGGAGGCACAATTTGATCTTCCAGCTAGTTTCCCTTTTGCCTTGGTAGTTGTTGATAGATATACTATAAAACGATTTAGAGCTATATGTAAAGGTGCATATTAACTTTTGAAACAATTAAATTTTGTTGTTTTTAATTAAATTAATAAGGTGATTGAATTTTTAAATATACTGGATTGTATTTCACCATGAAGTATTATATTCATTCCTTGAATTAAATATTTCTAGCTAAGAACTGGCATCATCTATGCCATTTAATTTATCTTTAACACATTCCTTACCAAATTATGTAAAAACTTTGAAGATATTTATTATGCATTATAAATTCTACATTTCATGGTAAAATATTTGAGATACTCAATACATTTATTTCCCTTGTTAGCCAGTTGAATCCTAAATTGACAAAGTGGTAATGTGTAGTTTAATCACTAGATGGCAGTAGTTTACAAAAATGAATAAGCTCAAGTTCTTAATTGCTGTTTTAAACATTCTGTAGAGTCCGTTAACAGTATTGAAAATTCTTCAATTTACTTTGTCTCTCTCATTTCACAGGTAGAATGAGTCTTAATCAGTGGTCTTCTTCTTTTAGGTTGGCAATTAAGGTTTTCTCAGTGTTGTG
>NW_005313924.1:0-945 GCF_000412655.1 Myotis brandtii
ATGGTTATCCCCATAATGCTCTTTATGGCTACTTTTTGTTTCCCTGTTAGTGCTTTCTTTTTTAGATCCAGGATCCAAACCAGGATCATACATTGCATTTTATCTTCTGTTTCTCAGTCTCCTTTTTTGCTTGTTTGTTGTTTTGTTTTTTTAGAGAGAGAGGATGGTGACAGAGGGGGGAGAGAGAGAAAGAAAGAAACATTGATTTGTTGACCACTTATTTTTGCATTCATTGGTTAACTCTTGTATGTGCCCCAACCGGGGATCAAACCCGTTACCTTGGTGTATCAGGGCGATGCTCTAACCAACTGAGGTATCTTGTCAGGGCTTCTTAGTCTCCTTGATTTTCTTCTTTTTTTCTTTTCTCCTTCCTGCCTTTGTTCTTAGGAGATTTGTGGTTATGTGTGCTGGGGGGCAGTGACTCTACAACTAATTCTCAAATGGATCAACTGAAAAGTACATATATAGTGACAAAATGTTGTTGGTGAGTTGGAGTGTACAGGTATATATACAGGTATAATATTCTTGTGCCTTTCAGAAGATTTAAATTTTTTTAAAAAAAGGAAAAGAGAAACATTTTGAATGTTTCCCCAGATGGAATCCTGTATATGTGTATATATTTTTAAAAATACCAAACAGATTATTCTGTGTTCATACAAAAACAGGCACTTAAACAAATACACCATTGTCAGGGGGGAAATTAATTAAATCAACTTTTAATTTTTTGTAGGAAATTCACAGAATGCAGAATTTTTAGAACATCATTCAAGGAATGACTATGGTCCCCGGAAAATTGGCAAAATGGAAACATGGCTTCGTGAACAAGAGGCCAGGGGACAGCTGCTCTGGGACAGCTCTAGCTCTGACTCTGATGAGTTGGGGAAAGTCACGAAGAAACCACAAGCCCTGGTGAGGACCAGGACAGAGAGAATCCCACCTTTTGAC
>NW_005313925.1:0-945 GCF_000412655.1 Myotis brandtii
CATGCCTCATTAAAATCACAATGAGATACCACTACATACACAACAGGATGAAAAAGATGTATACTCTCAGATGATGGCGAGGATGTAGATCAACTCTCATCTGTTTCTGGTGAGAATGTAAAATGGAATAAACCCCTTTGGAAAACTGTTTGGTGGTTTCTATTAATATTAAACATATGCCTACCCTATGGCCCAGAAATCCATTTCTACTTATATATGCAAGAGAGAAGGATTTGCTCAAGAATGTTTTAGCATTTTTATTCATAATTGTGAAAAACTGGAAACGACCCAAGTTTCCACCAACAGAAGAACATATAAACAAATGTTATATATTCATACAAGGGAATTCTACACAGTTCTTAAAAAAAAAAAACTACTGATAGACACAATAGCATGGATAAAACTCAAAAACATTATGCTGAGCAAAAGTAGCCAGACACAACGAGTACATATTGTATGATGGCATTTATTTAAAGTTAAAGGATATGAAAACTGATCTATGGTGATAGAAATCAAAACAGTCATTACCTTTGGTGGCTGGCAGTGGTTATTAAATGGGAAGAAGCATGAGGGAAATTTCCGGGGTGATGGAAATGTTCTATGTCTCGATCTGAGTGTTGCACAGGACTATGCCTATGTAAAAATTCATCAAGTTGTACAATTAAGAATTTTGCATTTACCATATGTAAATGGTATCTCAGTATAAAAGAAAGTACAGAAATAACCAGATGGTAGGAAGAGAAAAGTTTCAGAAAAGATGTGCATACAAAGAGCTGTTGGAATGGTGAAATTCTATCTGAGGTGATAGTGGTGGAGGGGGAAAGGCTGTGATCAGTAAAAGCATTACATTTAAATTGAAAGAGGGAAAAGGTTTGAATCTAAGGAAATGAAGGATGAAGGTGAAAGAAGGAAGAAAACATTACACATTTCTATGGTGTGAGTGTT
>NW_005313926.1:0-945 GCF_000412655.1 Myotis brandtii
TTTTTCAGTGGGATAGCCTTCCAATAACTGCTTATTAGTCATAGACACTAATAAGCCATTATTTCTCATTCATTCAAACAACATATACAGAGCATTACTTAGGGCCTACTATGGTGATACAGGATCAGTAAGATTTTTGTTCTTCAAGGAGTTTATAAACTAAAAGGAGGTGAGACAGATACTATACAATAGTTGCATGAATATTTATTGAGCACTTACTCTGTTCACCATTTCATCAATTAATGTTCACCACTACCTGATGAAGTCAGTATTATTATCACCCCTTTCTACAGATGAGGAGACTGAGGGCCGGAGAGCTTACTTTGGCCAAGTGATTGCTAGAACTAGGAATCTAGCCCAGCCTTCTGGCTCCAGAGTTCAAGCTGCTAACCTCTATACCCTGCTGCATCAGTGAACATGTCCAAGGACGGTAGACTCCATAATAGGGCACATAAAGGAGGAAGTGATGAATTCTAATGTGGGGAGTAAGGAGGAGTTTCAGGATAGGCTTTGGAGCTCACACAAATTACTTCATTTTATAAGAGAAAATACCATAAGGAAGTAGAATATGTGGACACTTGCCATACATACACATCGTGCTATAACTCCTAATTGTTGGGAATGTTTTATTTATTTCAGAATACTCACTGCTATATCCCACACCACTGTAGGTGCCCTGGCTGGCGGGAAGAGGATGCTGGTTAGGAGAATTCACTGGAGTCATCAAGCAGAAATAAACACAGAAATAGATCTTGCCAATAGGGGCAGAGAAATCACACGATGAGGACTAGAAAGCAGACCACCCCTGGAGAGTATTTAAGAAATGATTATAGATTGATAATCTTCTTTAACACAGGGGATCCTGGCCTTGATTCTGTGAACATCTTTTTTTAAATAATCACAGTTTCTTTTCTTTCCTTTTTAAAAAAAATATATTTTATTGAT
>NW_005313927.1:0-945 GCF_000412655.1 Myotis brandtii
GTGGACACAAGTGTACCATACAATTACTAACGGTTTAATACTGTTGGCAGAGTGAATAAGTGGGCAACAAGTCAAGATTTGCCAATTACAATGGACCAAGAAATGTTTGCTATTTAATCTTATTTTAAACCCATTCCCCTTCCTCTAATTTGGTGAGATCATAGAATTCTGGACTGGAAGGCACCTTCAGGGTAAACCATTTGATCACCCTGGCCTTGGATTGAGCTCTTGAGAGAATAAGTAACTTGTCCTTACTCTTGGTTGATGGTAGAGATGGGACTGGCATTCAGACTTAAGACTCTTAATAAGCCAGGTTGTTGGTGTCATAGAAAAGGGCCCTCCCTGAGGCCTCCTTTCTACAAAAACCACCTAACTCTTTGGAGTTCTTCCTTGCAACCCACTTCATGGGTGAAACTGACTTGCCTCCTCCACTTCTGCATGTTGCACTTTCTTCCACTATTTCTCACACTTACCTGAAATCCAAAATATAAGGCCACCTCCATTGACAACTAACCCCTAAGAGAATATTACCCAGAAACAGCTTCCAAAACAATGCTTCTACGTCCAAACCTCAACCAGAGAACTGTTCAAATCAACCGTGTTGCTTAGGAAATGAACATTATATAGAGAGAACATTTCTTAAAATTAAATCTTGATCTTAAAGGGCCCATTCTAGTCTTACACCCTGACAACCCTATTCACAATATGCTGAACTGCGTGTGAGTGAGGACAGAGATTGCAACAGCCCCTGGAGCGGCTGAAACTGTCCAGGAAGCTGCGGGAGGAAACAGCATTACCACGCGCGCAAAGAAGCGGGGGGCAGGTGCACCTCCCACCGTCCGGAAGGTGCGCCATCGGGGACCGTCTCCTGGCAGCGGCCGGATGAGCTCGAACAGGGGCACCGGGCGGGATTAAGCCCGAGGATCTGAGGAGCCCATTCGCGGA
>NW_005313928.1:0-945 GCF_000412655.1 Myotis brandtii
TGGAGAAACTTGGCTCTGTTCTATTTAGGCCTCAGGTTGTCCATTTTGGCTTCTGATTGTAGGTGCTGATCCAGCCACTCTCTGCCATAGCCCCCGGATTCTATTCCAGAAGATCCCAGACTAACATTTCTCCTGGGCAAGGGACTCTTCCCACCCCCAACACTGTGCCCTGTTCTCTCCTGTGGTTCCTCCAGCCCTTGCAGGGGTCCCATTCCCCAGCATGATTTGTTTTATTTTCTGTCTCCTCTGCTGGACTTGCTTTTCCAACACGCTGCCCCTCAGCCTCTCCTCTCTGGATTTACACCCTGGCTCTGCTCCACCTAAATGCCTCTCTTAGCTCCTCAGAGCCCTTCTTCTTTAAGCAGCCCACCTATAAGCTGTTTCCCATGGCAGGAGCCACTGCATTCATCTCAGGATTCTGTAGAAGAAGGAAACAGGAATTCCCTGAGGACCTCATGCAGGCCAAGCATGTGGGTAGCACCTTACATATTTTATCTCACTTGATCCTCATGACAACCCTAGAAAGTAGATAGTAACATTCCCAATTTTCACGTGGGGACACTGAATCTCAGAGATTTAGCAACTTGCTCAAGATCACATCGTTAATAAGTTTTAAAGTCTTAGCTTTGCCTAACCCCTGAGCCCAGGCAGCTACCCACAGTACCCAGCCACCTAGGTGGTCACCTTGCACGGTCAAGCTAATGGGGTTCCTCCAAGGCCTGGGCTGTCACAGCCTGGGGGTGACCTTTCTCCAAAGCACCTTTATCAGATCCTTTGCCCTGGTTACCATCTTTCCCGTTTCTCTCTAAGAATCCATCAGCCCAAACCAAGCGTGGCAGGGAAATGTAGGAAAGAGACCAAAGCCCCCACTACTTTCAAAAGTCAAGAAAGGCTCAAGTTGCCCGGGCGGCATGGCTCAGTGGTTGACTGTCGACCTATGAACCA
>NW_005313929.1:0-945 GCF_000412655.1 Myotis brandtii
CATTGATGTTTCTCTCTCTCTCTCTTTCCCTCTCTCTCTCCCTTCTTCTCTGTTTAAAATCAATAAAAAGACATTTTAAAAAATAGTTGCCACCATAGTCATTAAAAAAAGTCAACAATTGAGATAATACATTTTTGACATGTTTTATTTTTGTATCTTGAAAGTAAAATAGCTGAATATTGGTAAAATATTTATTAGTATATAGAACTACTATTATATAGAAAAATATTTCTCAAACTTTTTTCATACATTAAGAAATATATTTATGAGGAAATAAACACACATTATTATATAATTAAACAAAAAGTTCCATGAAACATGTACCTTACTACTTGAGATAAACTTTGATAAATCTATCATTAACTATATACTGCATGAATTTCACTGCCTACTAATGGATCATAACCCATAATTTGAAATATCACTAATCCAAATCAATGCCAAGGATCATAGGATATGGAAACATGTAAATTATATTGTGTTTAAATATAATTTAATAAAGATACGCACGTACTATGAATGCATATTTGTGTATGGCTTGAATAACAGTTTTAAACAAGAGTTTGCTGGTGAGTGTATAACCATGGTACACAACAGGTTCATTTTGTGATCCATCCCAGCAATCAATTTCCAGACACCGGCATCCTTTCACAAGGGCACTAGCAAAATGTAAACAAAATAAATTGTCATTCCTGGATCATTAAAAATGTTAAAGTATTCCAAAGACTACTTGCAATTTCGCAATAAATTTGTAAATGAATCCATAACAAAGGTAAGTTGTGTTGAACTGAACACACTTTTCTTCTTCTTTTCTGTGAGCATGGCCTAACATGGAGCTACTATGGGCCAACCACAGTTCCAGCTCCACCAAGAGGGTGCAACGGGTAGGGCTATAGACTCTGACTCCTGCAATTTCTACCTGATACTTATGCTTTAAGTTCTATA
>NW_005313930.1:0-945 GCF_000412655.1 Myotis brandtii
AGAGGTCTGCAGGAGTGAAACAGCATCGGAGAAAAAGGCAGCAGGGGATGTGCTCAGGAACTGGCCACTGCTGCCCACGACTGAGGCGATCCCTCCAGGGCTTCAGAGGAGCCTCAGAAAATGTGCCTTGGGAGTGAGGACTCGAAGTATGAAGGGAGAGCATACACTTCTCTCTTCCATTACTCGGGGGTGGTCCTTCAGTCATTTTCTGGCCTGCACTTCCAGTTGCACATGCATATGGCTAGCAGGTTGCATGGTTGCCTCTCACCTTCGTGCCAGAGAAGACTCAGGGCAAGAGAAAGGAGGTCTGAGATGTGCACAAAGGCAGAGAAAGCAGGAAACCCATGTGAGAATCTGCTGTGATCCAAGCAGAACCAGGGGATGTGGGTGCGGCTGGAGTAAGAGAAGAGGTGGAGAGGATGAGAACTGGTGCACAAAAGGTGTCCTGGGAATAGCATAGGTGATCCTTCTGGACACCAGGACTTCAAGGCAGATGCTCGGCCACCACCTTTGTGTGGGCATCTGAGCTGACTGGTGTGAGGCCATCAGAGGGCACTGTCCCCGTAGCAGCACACTCTCAGAGCCATGGCTTGGGAAGAGTTTATCTGGATTGGTGCCGACAGAGGCTGAGCTTTGATTCCAGGTTGCCAGTTCTCTGTACGGCCTGAGTCTGATATGAAGAGCACCACATGCCATTAAGGATTGAATACGTGATTATGGCAACGAGACACAGGGTAGGGGACAGAGAGGCACTCAGCAGCCTCAGCAGTGTGCTCCAGGCCTCAGCAAGGGCCACTCCTTCAAATGAAGGGGGGTGTTGAAAATGCAGAGCAGAAAGATGGATCATTATTTGACACGAGCTTCAACATTTGGATTGCTCCAACCGCCTTAAATCACTCTGCCATATTTATACTTGACTAGTGTTCTCCATAACAACTTCCAAAT
>NW_005313931.1:0-945 GCF_000412655.1 Myotis brandtii
GCACTTTCCACGTGCAGAGGTGTGTCAGTGAGGGGCCCTTCCTGCATCCTTCCTGCTGTGTGGTAGGTGGGATCCCTCTCTGGTTATTTCCTCCGCGTCAAGTTCGGTCAGCACAAGTTCAGAGAGAGGTGACATGCGTCCTAGACAAGGAGTTCTCTAAGCCTGTCCTTCCTTCCGCTCCTCCATCCACAGGCCTCTTGTGCTCCGCACTGCAGCCGCTCCCTTGGAAATGTTGCAGGCACGCGGGCGTGTTGCATCTGTAGTTACACTCCCCGCAGATGGGAGCAGCCAGTGGATCTAACCTCTGAGCATCTGCTCTGTTCTTGGTATAAAGATATGTATTGACCTACTTACCTTGCCCCAGCCCATGCCCGGCTCTGCACTGGATCCTGGGGAAAGTAGGAGCAAAAACAGATGCGGGCCCCGTCTTACGTCTGGCGGTCCCTCAGGGAACTGCTGGCTCATTGAGACAGTGTCCACAGGAAACATGGCCCTGGGTGAGGAACAGTACCCCTTCCAGGTGTGTGCTTCAGGGCAGGTGCTGAGAAAGCCAGGCCCCAAACTGTGAAGACACTAATAAAACCAACGTTTATGGCCACGCGCCTAGCCAAGAACTTCCTTTGCCTTCCTTCCTCCACTCTTTTATGGAGGGAGTCACTCCCTGTGAGGCAGCCGGACTCTATCGGGAAATGAGCTCCAGCCCGGTCTCAGTCACCAGCCCGGTCCTGGGCAAGGCACTATCTCTCTTGGGGCCTCAGTCTCCTCGTCTTTAAGGTGAGGGCTTGGGCCACCGATGTCCCAGGTTGGGACACTGCAGATGTCTGGAGGAGCCTGTGTTTTGCTGGAGCCAGTTGGCACTAGTGTTTGTATGCATTTCTTCCCGTTCCGTGTCAGTGGCATCACATGTGTTAGCTTGGAGTAAGCCGTCATCCGTGTATGTACACC
>NW_005313932.1:0-945 GCF_000412655.1 Myotis brandtii
AGGACCTGCTGTACTCTGAATCTTAGTACCTTACCTTATAAAATGTGATTAATAATAGTGCTTTCCTCATTGTGTTTCCTCATTGCGTTAACATAGTAATCCATGTAAGGCTCTTAGCACAAATTCTGACCTGTAGTCTGCTACTTGTTACTACTATTATTATTATTAAGAAGTATAAGTTGGGAGTGTGGAGACTACATACCAGGGAGGCTATCCCGAGGACAGAAAATGCAACAGATGGTGACAGTGAGATGAATGAGCAGAGAACAGAGGTGACAGACTTGGCAGCATTAGGGGATCCAATGACTTGCTGGCAGATTATAGGTAATAATTGCCATGATCATCATTTCAATCCAGAGGGATATGAGTTCCTACGAATTGAAAGATATGACCAGTATTTTGCAGAACTAATTAGAACCCATAGAAATAGTGACAATATGGGAGAACAAATTCAAGGAGGAGCAGGAAGGGTGCCTGCAGGGTGAGTCATGCAAAGCAGAGAGAGAGGATAATAAAACCGGGGACTGCAGACATATGGTGGAGACAACAGTGTCTGTGGGCTGAACAAAATGCCTGTTATACTGCTTTCAAGGAACAGACGATGACAATTTCTTGTTAGAAGCCATGGGGAATTGCCACATACTTTTTTTAGATTCTGAATTATTTAAAGCAGGTCTTCATTATTTATCAAGGATAAAGAAACTATGTGCTTTTTTTGTCTCTAATCCAACAGTAATAATTGTTTCACCTCTTTCCCCAATTACGCTAAATTTCTTGAACTCAAGGCAAAGTTTTTAAGACCAAGAGATTTAAATGCTAAGAACATACTGCTCTTCAAGGCTTATTTCTTCTGACTAGCTTAATAGATCCTTGCCTTCTATTAATGAGTATTTTTACAACTTTTATTGGGAACATCTAGGCCAGTGGTTCTCAACCTTCCTAATG
>NW_005313933.1:0-945 GCF_000412655.1 Myotis brandtii
CTTGCACGAATTTTGTGCATCGGGCCTCTAGTTTATGTTATAATAGAGGCTGACTTTCTACAAGAGGCTCTTATGTGTGCTTTTGATTTAAGCACCAAAAGTTCCACTTAACATAATAAATAATACCCAGCCATTAGTGTACTAAATAACTCACAGACCTCAAACGCACTTGGACTCAAATGTACTTCCCGTCCTCCCTGCGAGGTCTACCCAGACTCACTAAGTGGCTTGAGGAAAAGCCCTGTGCTCTGCAGATAGCGAGTCTGTATTTCACTGCTCTGAGTGTAAACGCATTCCTAGTTGGAGCTTACCCTGTCTCAGGTAATGCCTGCTGGAGGCCACGCACGCAAGGCCTGGGCTCTGGGTTGGGGCACACCACTGGTTCGTTGGCAGGCGGGTTCTGCTCAGAGAGTTTTCTATGCTCTAAGCAAGATTCCCACTCCCACTCCCACGCGCTGGGGAGATGTGGAGACCACAGTCTGCCTGACCCCATCATGCAGGTGACTCTTGCTTCTTCTCTCTGACACTGAACTCGGCTTCTGCCCTTTGTCACACATTGTCTGCCTCATCTTCACGGATGGAACCACTGTATCAGTCCACATCACTAATTTCCCTACTTTTTATAAGAGAGAGCAATAAACTTTGATCTGGTTTAAGCTGCCATATTTTGAGGGCCTGTTTGTTACTTGGTTTAACCTTTATCCTAACTGTTGAGTGTATCTGTACATTGGGCTCAAGCTGATAACTACAAGGAAGGCCACCTACCTGGCTAACCTTCAGGGGCCCTGTTACTAAAGAAAGAAGGGGAGAAACACATAATGCATATATAAATATATATATATTAAAAATGTCTATTCAGATCTTTTACTTATTTTTTACTATTAAAACACATGATGCATATATAAATATATATAATTTTAAACAACTAAATATAAAATAATATAT
>NW_005313934.1:0-945 GCF_000412655.1 Myotis brandtii
ACTGGAAGGGAGGCTCTTAAAATGGTCAGAGTCAGAGGTGATAAAACGAGAGCCTTAACAAAGCAGTGGTGCTAGGCATAAGAAGGAGGGATGAATATAATGGTCTTTAGGAGACGCAATGGACAAGATCTAATAGCAGATTAAGTATGGGTCTGGTAGGAGAAGAGGTAGTTCTCTCATTTGAATGGAAGAATGGACTTGGATGCCATTAAATTACATAAGATATATCAGGGCAAACATTTTAGGAGTAGAAATAATGATTTTAGTTTGGGGCATATTTAGATTTGTTAATGCCTCATTAACATTGCTAGTAGGTAGCCTGAAAGATGAAATATGAGTTAAGGAGAGATATCCAAGCTAAAGATGAAAATTAGAAACACAACAGTCATCATTGAATATTCAATATTTGGAGCTACAGAGGCATATTATACACTCAAAACCATTACATTTTCTCAGTGATAAAATCCAAACTCCATGGATATTACTTAAGACCTTTATAATCTGGCATCAACCTGTCTTTCAAGCCATATTGCCTACTTTATGTCAACATGTTATATTTTTAATAATCTGTCCAAACTAAACCAGTCCACAGAGTGCCCTCCGAAGTACAGTTTGCATCCTCCTCTTTTTAAACCAATTATGTGGCTCTGAATTTCCCCACAGTTGCTCTATATAATCTGAGCAATGCTTTAAAATCCACCTCAAATATCACCGTCTCTGTGCAGCTTTCCTTCGAGATGAGCTCATAGAGAGGGAAAACATAAAAGCACCTCTTCCAATAGTCTCCAACTTTGAGTCTTCAGCAATGAACTCAAACCCGAATGTAATGAGATGCATTCAAACCTATATTCAGAGTCCAAATGTTTTCTGTAGAAAGAACCAGCAAAGCCCTTAAGCTGTGCTATTGTCTAAAATGCTTGAAACCTAACTAAAAAGAGGGTCAGC
>NW_005313935.1:0-945 GCF_000412655.1 Myotis brandtii
GTGACATCCTGGATGGAATCATGGGACAGAAGGGGACATGACGTAAAATCTGAATGAAGTATGGGCTCTAGTTGTTTCTAGTTTATCAATATTGGTTTGTACATTTTTAACAAATAATCAATGTAAGATGTTAATAATAGTGAAACTGTGAGAGGAAGGGTATATGGAAACTCTGTAATACCTTAGCAACTTTTGTCTCAGTATAAACAATTCTGAAATAATAAGGATTTAAAAAATATTAAACATTATTTTGTGTCCAGTAGACATAAATTAAACATAAAATTTCAGTAACTCCATTAGACAATAATCTTATGTGGCTTTATTTTCTAGATACCCTATCTTCTTTCCAACACCCTCCAATGATTCTGTATCCAGCCTCCATACCCAGGTTGGGAATTGCTGCTTGGTCTTTTCTCAGGCACTCTCAACCCCAAAACCATTCCCCGAAAATGCACTGCCCATTCTTTTTGTTAGTATAAATCAACAATAAAGATAAAGACTCTCCTCCCAAAAACCCTTTTTTTCCGATTATTCCAGGCCCAACCATGCCCCCCTCACCCCTTTCTGAAAGTCTACATCAGCTCTCTCTACTACAACCTCCACTGTTCACATGTGTCAGTTGAGCATTGCAAGTGTGACTGGTCTACATTGAGATAAACTATAAGTGTAAAATACACATTGGATTGTGAAGACTTTATTAGAAGAAATGTAAAATATATTGTAATTTCTAAAAACGTATTACATGTTAAAATGATAATATTCTGGATACATAAGAGTAAATAGATCATAGTATTAAGTTAATCACTACTGTTCTATTGTATTGCTCTAGAAAAACTTAATTTGTCTATGTGCCTTATAGAATACTAGTAGCCCTGTGCACAAATCTGTGTGTCAGTAGCTCGCTGCTCCCCTCCTGTAGCTCTCTGCCCACTGCCCCGCCCTCCT
>NW_005313936.1:0-945 GCF_000412655.1 Myotis brandtii
AGCTTTGGGATACATTAGCTGAGAGATCAAGGAAGATGAGAGGACAGTGAACGCTAGTTCAGCACTCGAGTAACAGAAACAGCCTATAATGGTAATGATCAGATATATATGTAAAGTCACCTTAAATATTATAAAATAGCTCCCGGGCTGAGCACAAGATGGAACAGTGGCTAAAATTGCAGATTTTAACATTTTTAGAATATGGCCATTGGTGGGGGTGTCATTTTTTGTGGGGCAGGATTGGTTCATGCAGCTCCTCAGCTGGGGCAGAAAAAAATCCTTCAGGAATGCATATTCGCCTTGGCTCTGAGTTCAGGCTCTTTGAGCACCTTTTCTGGCAAATGATAGTGGACAGAGCTGTCTTGGATAAAGGACACCGTCAATGGAAAGAGCGCCCCCATTCTAAATACTAACAGCAGGCTTCAGAGTTACACCGCCTTCCCGGTGGGTATCTGTTTGCCTTGGGCCAGTCTCCCCAGGACCCATCAACTCTGAGTGTCCTGGTCCATGGGGCACACCCAGTGCTAGGCACACAGGTGGCTCTCCCAAGACTCAACGATGGACCCAAGGCAGACCAGTGGCATAGATGGCAAGTCCCTCAGATTCGCATGTTTTGCAAGTGAAGCTTGGCTAGCTGGCTGGTAGGATTTTGGCTGGTTCGGGGGCATGATCATTGCACAGGTGCCCT
The DNA here is from genome assembly GCF_000412655.1 of Myotis brandtii. NCBI lineage: Eukaryota > Metazoa > Chordata > Mammalia > Chiroptera > Vespertilionidae > Myotis > Myotis brandtii. Next base: position 689 of record NW_005313936.1, read on the forward strand.
GCAGTCAGGGCCACTCTAGGTGGTCCAGATGGTGAGGTCTTACAGGATTTCACACTTTGTTAGGAGGCTTTGTTCCATCAGCTTAGATGAGATTGCAGAAAACACGCTTTAATCGGACGGGAATAGCCCTGGTAGATATAAAATCCCACCTTTACACAGAGGAAATAATCCAGTGTTTAATCACTCGTTCAACTTGATGTTGTCAAGTGCTCACATTTTTCAGGTTGTATGCTAGGAGAGGCCCCAGAGCAGGGCAC
>NW_005313937.1:0-945 GCF_000412655.1 Myotis brandtii
GTAGTTGTCAGCACTTTGGGAAGTTCTGAAACATGAGCATCAACTAGTTCACATGTTGAAAGGAGGTCATGTAACTACCGTCAGCATCCCGCCCAGCCCAGTGGCAGGACCAATCCGTACCTTCCCCATGTCCATTGTTCTCACCATCACAGAAACCTAGGGGGGAAAGAAAACAAATACTTTTACGTGGCGCTTTCCTTTTCCTTTATTCATGAATTTGTCACTCTTTCTGATTTGAAATTGAATTTTTAAAATTCTATCCATTTTGGTACATTGATTGAGGTCCAGCTAAGATACATTGGCCTTTATGCTAAAATTAAGACAGATACGGTTAATTTAAGCCTAAAGTTGGTTCCTATCTACTTTTCTTCTCCTTTAAAATTATCTTACTCTTAAACTGTCCTGAGGGAACAATTTTCAAAATCTGAGAACCTCTATTCAGCTTACAAAATAAAGAAATTTGGACCGAAATCTCTTCCAAATGCATCGCCCACTAGGAAGGGCAGGTAATTGCTTCACACTCACCACGCGGGCCCAGCGGAACAAATGGGAAATTCCATGCTGTATGTAGTTATACATATATTTCTTGCAAAGAGTCAAGTTATTTAAAAAAATAATTTATCTGAAGTCTCAGTCAACTTAAATAGGGGATGTGATAGCTATTCACAGAAATTTAAAAATTTGACTTTAAATACATTCTAACCGAATAAAGTATTTGTTATAACATTTTGGTTCTTTTCTTTGTAAAGAAATATGTTTGTTTGTTTTTTAAAAAAAGAGTGAAAGGGAGAGGGAGAGAAACATAGAAAGATCAATGAGAGAATGTCGATTGCCTGCCTCCTGCATGCCCACCACTGGTGATCGAGCCCCCAACCCAGGCACGTGCCCTGACCGGGAACTGAATCGGCGACCTCTTGGTGCATGGGTCAATGCTCAACCAGTGAG
>NW_005313938.1:0-945 GCF_000412655.1 Myotis brandtii
GTCTATATGAGGTCTACCCTTAGGTCCTTGCTGACACCCTGAGGTGGAGGCAATCCTTGCTCCAAAGGAATCACATCCTAGGGTTCCTACCATCCCAGAAATTAGGGATGACATCTGACCCTGGACAAGTTATTTTCTATTTTGGAGCTTCTCTGGCTTCTATCTCCTCTACACAAGGTCTTTGGGCCACAGCTGCTCTCTGGGATCTATAATTCACCAGGGAGTGGGGGACGGGGGATTCGGAGTGCATAGGGTCTCAGAAGGAGGGGGAGGACTCACCTGAGCAGAGTGACATTATTTGGAGAAATCTCTCCCTAAGACCTGGGGAGAGGCCAGGACTGGGTTGGGCCAAGCCCCATCTGGCAGCAGTAGGGGTTAGGGGCTGTCCTGATGGTGGAGGGTTGAAGCTTGCTCAGCTGGAGCCTAGGGCCTGGAAATCCTGTCCCCCACAGACCCTGCCACTTCTTATGGTTCACTGAGGGTGGGCACACTCTACCTGCCCAGCAGCCCCACCCTGCTTTGCCTCCTCCTGCCCAGGGCACCTCCACAGATGCCCATTAAGCAAATGTTTTCCCCTGGGCCTCCCCAGCTGCTTCTATCCTTAGAACCCCAGAGGAGTTCACCATTGCTCTGCTGGGAGTAGGGGTTCTTGAAATCAGCCATGTCTGCCCCTGAGACCCCACACAGCTCAGTGGAGAGGTGGGCAACCTTGAATCAGCCATGCTTGCTGAATGATCCGTACCCAGAATCAGGACCCGCACACATAAGGAGGCTCAGTGTAGAAGCTGCCACCACAGCCACTAATAGAACCAGAGGGCCTGATATGGGGGCAGGTCTAGGAAGAAAGAGAGACACCTCCAGTGGGAAGCTCCTCTCTGTCCCTTTACCCCAGGTTTTAGCCTTGCCTCAAGACGCAGCTCAACTATTAACTTTTCCAGGATGCTT
>NW_005313939.1:0-945 GCF_000412655.1 Myotis brandtii
CAAAAATGTAGGTGTCATTCTAGTTTCATCTCCATTAACCAATCCTTTTAGCTTCAAAATAAATACTTCTCACTATACTCTGCCTTGTCCAAGCAACACTGCTTCTCCCTTGGACTCCAGAAATATTGTCCTGATTTCCCAGCTTTAGCGAGATAGAAGTTCAGGAACGTTTCTCCTCCGTGGAACTTTTTGAGACTCTCTCAAGTTTATTCTCTCTTATCATTATGTTGTGGGAAGGCTCCATTTGCAAGCGCTTCATAGTCCAACATTGCTGTCCCAGCTCCAACCTTCAAATTCATATTCCATCTAGCATGAAAGATGTGCCAAAGGAAAAAGATGAAATGATAGTCTTTCAAGAGGATTGCAGAAGGTACCTCATGAAGCTATATCCCATCTACCAAAACTTAGACACATGACCTTTACAAAGAAGACTAGGAAACAGTCTTATTGTGGTAGGCTATTATTTTGCTGTGTTTTTATGGAAATAAAAAACAAAAACATACTTTCAAGAGTTCCTGCTAATGTAGCATACTGTGATTGCTAGCTTTGCCACCACTTGTGAAGATAACAGATGCCTACTAAAAATATGCCTTCCAGTTAAGTCCTGAAGAAAGCTAGAAACCTTTCCCCAATGATTTATATTGTATCACTAACCTTTGATTTTACAGTCCCATAGTGAATCTTGTCATCTTTCTATTAAATATCTACACACTTACCACCTAACCCACATTGGTCTACCTGTTCTACCTAACATGTTCTCCCAGTTCTTCTTAATTTCTTCCCATCACTTTTTAAAATTCTTCACTCTGATATAAAATTAAGAATTATGTGATAATTAGTACTAATAGTACAGGGTGGGGCAAAAGTAGGTTCACTGTTGTGAGTATGTGAAAGAGTTTATTCTTGTGGTATTATTTATTAACTAGAGGCCTGGTGCACGACATT
>NW_005313940.1:0-945 GCF_000412655.1 Myotis brandtii
CTACCTCCAAGTCTCCCTGCTCAGCACTCCCCACCTCACTCCACGCTCTGGCCAGACGAAAACTTACTTCAGTTCCCCTGGACACCCTTTGCACAGGTTGCTCCTTGAGGCCAGCCCAGGGCAGTCCATTTCCTTGTTGCCTGACTCCTCACTCTTTAGGCATTGGTTTTGCCGTCACATCCTCTCTGAAGCTTTTCCTGGCCACCCAAACTGGCTTTGGCCTGCCCTTGCTCTGCACACCAGCAATGCCCTGTACCTCCCTCACCCATCCCCTCTCACACTTTATTATGGAGTCCTGCCTGTGAGTTCTGGAGGTTTAACAGGGCCGTGTGGTGCAGTGGTCAAGAGCATGGACGCTGGCACCAGAGTTTGACTGCTGGCTTCTGCACTTCCTGCCTTTGGGACTATGGTGTGTCCTTTCCTCTCTCTGTGACTCTATTTCACTCCCCATAAGATGGGGATATTTAACAGGTTCTACCTTGCACGATTGTTGTGGGGCTTAAATAAATTCATTCACATAAAGTACTTAGAACAGTGCTTGGCACATAGCAAGTACTCAATTAATTTTGCCTATTTTTATTATCTCTGTACTCAAAGCACTTGGCACCTACCAGACATTCAGCATGTATTTGTTGGATGAAGTTAATGGACCAGTTGTGATGGTTAATTTTGTGTTAACTTGACTGGGCCATGAGATGCCCAGATAACTAGTTAAGCATCATTTCTGGGTATGTCTGTGAGGGTGTTCCAGGAAGAGACTAGTATCTTAATTGTTGGACTGAGTAAAGCAGATCACCCACTCCAGTGAGGCATCATCCCATCTGTGGGGGATCGGAACAGAGCAAAACGGTGGAGACAGGGTGAATTCGCTGTGTGCCTGAGCTGCACTCAGACTGGGGTGGACGCCACTGGCTCTCCTGGATCTTGGGCCTTTGGGCTTGGGCT
>NW_005313941.1:0-945 GCF_000412655.1 Myotis brandtii
CTCAGGTATTACAGACTGGACGGACAGATGGGTTTTCATCTTGGAGAATGTAGAATTTTTATAATTCATGTATTGTGATGAGAGATTTCTAGTTTTTAATTCAATTTGTCAAAGTTTTGAATAGATAATGATATGGTTGTGAAAGCAAAAAAAAGAAAAAGAAAACAAGTAATGCTTCTTCCCATTCTGTCCCTCATCTCCTCAAGGAACCAACCACTTACTGCTTTTGTGTGCTTCTAGTTTTCTTATAAAGATACAAGCAAATAGCAGTATATGTTCTCACTGCATCTCCTCTTACACAACAAGTTGCATACTGTATATGTAACTCTCCATCATGTTATATCAGGTACTATATCTCAGCTGTCTTTCCATATCAACACATTGAGAACTTCCTCATTCTTTTCTTTTCGTAGCTACATCATATTTCATTGTATGAACATACCATATTTCTTTAACCACCCCTCCGTCTTTTGCTATTATGATTAATATCACAGTTAACTTCATACATGGCTCACTTTTATGCATATTTGGGTATATCTGTAGGAGATATTCTCAAAAGTAGAATTACAAGATTAGGGCATATATGCATTGTAACTTCAGTAGATATTGCCAACTTGCACTTAATACAAATTCACAGTCCTTCCTTAATGAATGATAGTGCTTCCCCATACCTTAACAACAGAGTGCATTGTCAATCTTTTGGAAATATATCAATCCAGTATGAAAAATAGCATTTCAATGAAGTTTTAATTTTCTCTTTTCTTATTGTGTTTAAGAGTCATTTTACATTTTTTCCTGTGAATTGTCTATTGATATACTTGGCTCACTTTCGTATTAGTTTGCTGCTTTTTAAAAACATATATTTTTTATTGATTTCAGAGAGAGGCTGGGAAAGGGAGAAAGAGAGGGAAACATCAATGATGAGAGTCATTGATTGGCTGCCTC
>NW_005313942.1:0-945 GCF_000412655.1 Myotis brandtii
TCCTCAATGGGAACTCCCTGACATGGTTACACCCACCTCACCCCACCATCAGCATCATTACTGCCACCCCACCACCCAATTCTGCAGCTGGCTGAATAAGAAAGATCTAATGTGGAGTTTCCATCTGATATACTTTACTGACAATCCTTCCAGAAGTGCTTAGTGAGCCCAACTTCGAATTGTATGGCAAACTGCCCCTGCCTGGAGTTTCATGGATGGAGGAGGAGGCAAGCACGTTGCCGTGGCAGTACTGTTGATCTCAGACAGGAAGATATGGAAGGTTCATGCCCATCAGCACTTTGTCATATTCAGGAGGACCCCCATCCCAAGTCTTTTTCTGGCTACTTAGGCAGACAAAGTTGATTTTTCCTTTGAACTCTCACTTGCTTCATCTTGTCTATATCTCTGTCTCTTGAAAGAGCCTATTTGAATCTGTTTGCATGTTTCCAAATGAAAATATGGTCTCCTGAATCCCTCCATATAAAGAACTATTTTATACCATCTTTTCAAGTTCAGTGTGTCTTTGAAGTGGCTGATACATACTGTATATTCATTGTTGGAATGAATATCATAAACAGTTCTAATATTTTAACTAAAAAAGAATTATGAGTAAGGATAGAAAATGAATTAAATATAAGAACCAATGTTTGCTTACAATTGTACATATACCTTCTTTTCATGTCACACAACCATCTCGGTACACACAGACTCCAAAATAATAAGGTGTTACTTTGAACAAGTTAATTTTTAATGCTTATTGTTTCCCTTTTCCTTCAATTTATGTTTGAAACAAATTTTGGGGTTTGGGCAAAATGAATTCATTCTTTATTTAAGGAGTAGGGGGCAGTTATCCTTAGTAAACATAGCCGTTATCTTTCTTTCTGAGATAAAATGGCAGTCTCTGGCCTAGCCGGTGTGGTTCAGTGGTTGAGCATCGACCTATGA
>NW_005313943.1:0-945 GCF_000412655.1 Myotis brandtii
AAAAAATCATGCTTCCAACGAAAGCAGCAGAAGTTAGAAAATGAGTTCCAATAATTCTTACATTGGAGTGTTAGAAGTATACTCATAAATGAAAAATAATAATTAAGTATCTGTGGTTTAACAATGAGCAATTCAAATGAGATCTTACTTTCTCCACCTAGAAAAATACAGATATGTCAAAATAATACTGTACATATCAGCAAGTGAGATAAATCTGGACTTCATTCATTTGTAGCAATAATACCGTCTAAAGCTGCATCTAATCTACAACTTGAAAGTCCCAGGGACATAAATATCTTAAGGAAAAGACAGTAAAGTATCAAAGTCAATGACAGGATGTTCTTTCTTCTTCATGGGTAAATTTCCAATGAGAAAAATAATTATCACTTGGGTCTGAACTGTTTGTGATTTTGTAATCAGAACATACTATTTGTGTACATATTTAGAGAGGTACTGTGGCAAGCATTTTATTTCTGTCAAAACACTCTCTTCAATTTATTTAGTTGATTATTCTCAAAAATCTAAAAAGTTCATTTTGTATGTACCCTTTCTCTTTAGGGGAAGCCTCCTAAGTCCTTGAGCATGGCTGCCCTACAGTGCTGGATATCTCACCACCTGGATCACGCATTAGGATTCTTATAGGAAGTGGGACCCATTGTCTCCCAAACCTTCAACATCAGTCTATGTTAGTCTTGCTAACTGACAGGTCCCATTAGATATGTAAATGTGTGCTGGGCCCCATGGAAAGGGACTGCTATGACATCCCCACCAAACCTGTGTGTTCCCCCATGAAAATGCCTTTGGAGCCTTGTGCATTCAGGGAATGTACATTTTTTAGCAACTCTTTCATGCAAATAGCCACCCTGGGCCCTGAGGATACTAAAATGTTATTTCCAATGGTATCAATTAACTTTGTTGTCAATATTTGGCATCTCTCATGTGATA
>NW_005313944.1:0-945 GCF_000412655.1 Myotis brandtii
TGAGATTTGAACACTGGTCTGATTCTTGATTCTCTGCTCTTTTAGTATATGAAATCAAAGCTCAGGATTTTTCAACTGGCTCACCTCCATATTAGAACACTGGTTTTGTGGCTAGTCAATACTTGAAATGCTTCAAATGAATTGAATTCCTTAAAAAACCAAACACATACTTTCACCACAATAGTCCTATTGATCCATCCTGTGGTCCTCTGTGCTCCCATTCTACAGGCATAAGCCAGTGCAAGAGGTTATCATTAAAATGTAAAATCTAATAGCTAGCAAGATTCCAGGTCTCCCTGGGATATAGATTGTCACATTAGGGAAGTCTGCTATGCTAGCAACGTGACACACATGACAAGCAGGAATAGTAGAGCACCCATTTCCCTTTGCTGACATTACAAAAGTAAAATCTCTCATTTCCCCAAAAGTTCATCGACTTGATCTATGCTGCTGAAGCTACATATTTAGTATCTTTCTGGCTAGAGGAAAGATTCTGGCAGAGACCCGTGGGCCCATTAGTCTCACATAGTGAGAATGTATTCCAGGACAGAGAATTTATTCCACCCCTAATCTCTCCACCTCTATTTCACCCACACACACTGCCCAGAACTCACTCCACAGCAAAGTCCAAGGACACTGTCAGCTGTGTATGGATCACTAATCACACCATCAACAATATAAGAGGATAAATAAGCCTCCCATGAACCAAAGGAAAATTGGATTTGAATATAGTTACTGAATATGCTAAATCTTACAGAAATCCCAGGTTTTAGAAATAAATGCTACCATGAAAAGAAACTGTCACAACTCACATAAACATAGCTAACTGAGAATTGTCAGTTAGAAGTAATTGGTATCCCTAATTGTCAGCTCATGTGCCCACATACAATTGAGAAAATAGTTATACTGGGTGAAAGGTGGGACAAAGAGAGAGAGAGAGAGAGA
>NW_005313945.1:0-945 GCF_000412655.1 Myotis brandtii
AAAAATGTGATTATTGCTTTTGTCAAAGATATACAGATTCACCATAGATCATTTGGAAATAACACTGCTGAGAACTTGTTTCCTATAAATTTTATTTTCTTATAACAACAGATCAAGATAGTTGACTAAGAACATCACTGCATTCCAAGACTCTATTGAAATAAAAGCATACAGGTACCAAACACAATAGCAACAAAAAGAAAGTGAAGGAAAGAGAAAGAGAATGTATGTGGGGGAGGGAGGTCACAACAGACAAAATATTTCAATTTATGTCTGTACTGAATAAAAGCAAAGGAGAAGAGGTTAAATTAGTGGAACAGGCCACCTCTTACAATAAGGTAGGTTGGATCTGAGAAAGAGGTAAAAAGAAGACTTATCTGTGGACCATTTAAATAACACAGATTTTTCTCAAGGAATTCCTAGACATGCTGACTTCAATTTCATTCTAAATCACAGGGTTGGAAAAGGTGGACAAAGCCTTCATCTGCCCCATACCTAGAAGGCATTGCAATATTTCCGAAGGCTACAAATCATTTCAAAAGGCCACGAGGAGGATCTGCAACAATAAACCAGAGCCCAAATCAGCCAAAATCACTCTGGAGCCAAGTGGTGTCTGGGTGTAGGACTGCCTAAGACCAAAAACACTGCTGATTATTTGCTTCCCCCATGTCACAGCTGAGACTAAGTGGGAAGAGGACAAATGGCAGCAGTAATTTCTCACTTCTCTTTCAGAAAAATAAAAACAGGTGATCAGTGGGGAGGAGTTCTGAAATTCATCTGCAAGAAATTTAATCTGGGCTGCTTACCTGCCTACCAGGGTTGGCAGAACCAAGAGCATATTAGGAAGAACTTTTTTGCAAAACATTGACTCATAAAATTTTTGAGGCCAAAGAGGCAATTTTAACAAATCTTTCTGGGTTCTAGACTCCAGGTCCTTGACCTTCA
>NW_005313946.1:0-945 GCF_000412655.1 Myotis brandtii
GTCGACACTCAACCACTGAGCCACACCAGTCGGGCTACAGTTTTTTATTGGCAATATCCACATCTTTTATTTGACTCATCTCGCAATTTAATCTTTATCCTCGTTTAACAACATGTGAGTGTCTACCCCTAGAGGGGTGGTTCTTCCTCACTGCAGAAGTTCTGTTCCATGTGTTGAGAGTTCCTCTACCTTCTCTCCTACCCTCAACTAGGTCTCCCTCTTGTGGATGAGGAAGACACAGTTGACTTGGGAATTTGGAAAGATAAGTTATGTTTGCATAATCGATCCCCTGGCTCTTCCTTCCTTCCTTCTGGGCTCAAGTTGCCTACAGAAATCATTTACTGTACCCTGCCATTATGGAGTTGGGCTTTGTCTTACATCTCCCGCAATGGACATGTAAGATATGTGCTGCATTGTTGACTCCTAGGGGAAAAAAATCCTTTCATGCCAAGCAGAAACCCTTCGAAATAATTTTTAGATTTTAAGAATGCTTGATGAAGCAAGTTGTACTGAGAAGAGAAATTGGAGTAAATGACTTTTTATTATACAAATGGATGTGTCGCAAATGACTGGTTGCTTCCTGTGTTTTAAGACCCTTAGATCCCTAGATCCTCCAAGATCCTCTAATATAGAGAAATTGTAACCTGTGGTCTGCAGAGCCATGGAGGGTTGATTAATGGCTTCAGCTGGCCTATTATCCCTTCGAATAATGTGTCCTATTTTATATGCACTTGTGTGGTTGCATTTATGAATTTTTCTGGGAATATTTTGTCAGCAAGTTGGCACACATTGCAAAGTTAGACAAACAAATGAACATAAAAAATAATTAAGAGGTTAAGTGCCACTGAATTATGAGCCCATTGAGCCCATGCTACTGAGCTCATTAAATATAAGTGATGAGGTCCTGCAAAATAGTAAGAAATCCAAGTTATTTCATAAATCATA
>NW_005313947.1:0-945 GCF_000412655.1 Myotis brandtii
AGAGAGGTTAAGTCACTTGCCTAAGGCCACACAGCTGACGAGTGGTAGACTGGGAGGCCCACATAAAGCTTGCACTGCATGCTAAGGTCCTATTCTAACTTTCAGACCCCATTCAGATATCTCTTCCCCTAGGATGCTTTCCTGTGCCCCCAGGAAGAGGTTTCCTTGCCACCTGTGATTCTATAGAAGTCAGTAGAATAGATGATCTTTAACCAAGATTACAGAGACTAATCCAGATAGAACTTGAACCCGGGTCTAACCACCACACCACAGCACCCTGTATAAAGTAAAATACCGAGGCCCCATTCTCAAGCTGATCTCAAGAAGGAAGGGTCTTCCATTACCACACAACACTGCTCTTGACCAGCCTGCCTGATTTCCTTCACAATCAAGATTGCTTCCCCAGATCTACGGAATTTATAGGCTGTGGTGGTCAGGGGCAAGAATCTTACAGGGGAGAGGGGGCTGGAAGTGGCCCCAGGTAATATAAAGGTGGTCTCCATGGGTAGGTGGGGAGAGTTACAAGTGAAGGGTGAAGGTCGAAGGTTTCCAGGGCAAAGCCATGTTCATCTTTAGATTAGGTGGATGGGCATGGACCAAAGCATCCAGAGTGGAAAGGGAAGGCAGCGGGGGTTGGGGCTGAGACCACCAAGCAGTGCTTCTTCCAACCCCCCAGGCTATTGCTTGAACAGTTTCCAGGCAATGCTCCATCCAGCGTGGGGTCTCTAAAGCTCTGAGAGGCCAGGATCTAACTGGCTTAGAGAACTAGTGTCCACCCAGGTGGGGCCAGTTCCTAGAGCCTTGGGGCTCTCTGAGCAGTGACTGCCACTTCCACACTCCTCTTAGGGCAATGTGGCGGGAAGCACTGAGCCTTACAGTCCCACTGCTCAGGCCCCTGCTCTGCTTCCTCCACTAGTGTGACCCTGGGAGAGTCACTGCCCCTCT
>NW_005313948.1:0-945 GCF_000412655.1 Myotis brandtii
TCTCTCTTCCTCAAATAAAATATATAAGATATTAATGAATGTTATTCTGAAAGTAATCATTTAAATTACATTATGTGTTAAACTAAAAGAAAAAAAGATGTAACTGGCTCCTTAAACAGGGCTGTCCTCTCTAGCCCCTGTACCTAAAGCATAATGTATTCAGCTGGTCTCGTCTAATGTAGGCACCTGCGTTGAGCTCTGCAGTGGTGACTGGGACTGTGACCTAGGAGAGCACTGCATCAGCAATGGGTGTGGCCACATCTGTGCTGCAGACTAAGGACAGGTAAAAACATCAGGCCCTTTCTTTCTGCCTTCAAACCTTGTCCAAGCCAGGCAGGCTGTACACTTGGCCCTGATGGGACTTTTCAGAAATGGATGTGACAGAAGCCTGTCTCTCTGTGGTCTCCCCCCTTCACTAATACTCCCCCCTCCCAAAGAAGCATCTATCATAGAATAGTGGTTTCCAATTTAAAATAATTTAATTACCCAGTATATTCTGGAAAGAAATCTGACTATTTGATCAAAAAAGAGATAAAATTACCCATAATCCCAGAATGGCACCTGCTTAACACTTTGGTGAATACTTTAAACACATACAATTATATAATGTTTATGTAAAAATAAGATAATCTTTTGATTTCTTGATTATTTCACTTAGAAATAGCTAGTGAACAACTCTTCATGTCAACACCAATGCTTTTCTATACCATCAACTTTAATAGCCTTATAGAAGTCCATCATACATGCTCATATATTTAGCAACCTCCATTAATACAAATTTAATATATTTCTTATTTTTATATTATTAATATGGCTGTAATGAATAGTAAATTAGTGTACATGCCCTTATTCATTTTTGTTGAGATAAATTCTAAGTATAATTAATGACCAAAGAATATGCTCATTTTAAGCTTTTAATGTGCAGTTCCATGTTAACCTATGAAA
>NW_005313949.1:0-945 GCF_000412655.1 Myotis brandtii
CCATTCATATGAAGCAACCTGTGTGTAACTACAGTCAGGTAGTAAACACAGGTCTTCACCCTTCTCTCTTCTTTTCCACTCATATCCTAAAATCCATCTCTAAGGCCTGTGTATTTCACCTACTAAATGCCCTGAATCAGATTTATCCTTTCCCTCCCCATTGTGATCACCTTAGTCCAAAACGTGACCATCTCTGGACTGGATTGCTGTAAAACATCACTAGCCAATCTCACTGTACCTACCTTGCCTCCTCCAATCCCCTCTGTACACTGTGGCCAGACCGGTCTTCCTGATTCTCACATTCCCCTACTTAAAGCCATTCAATGGCTTATCATTTATCATAACCTGGCATAACCTGCCCACTGTTTATGCGTCTGGCTTCATTAGTAACATAGAACCTTCACCATTATTATCCTGATTCCTTTGAGTTCCTGATGTTTGCTGAATGACCGAAGAAGAAAGTAAACTTATTTCCTCTTACACTTTTTCCTGTCTTTGGCTAAACTACCACCAGTTGTTGGAGATACTTCTACACATGGTCTGAATCATGGGGCCCAAAGTACAAAATAAAGCCAAAAACAATTCCGTACCTTATAAAATAAAACTATTTAATAGCATGATTGTTAAAATGTTAGCATAGCATATATTCATATAATAAATTAAGCTTTAAAACAAACTCAATCCCTTTAACTGCTAAGATTCATTTTTGTTTTTGTTTGTTTGTTTTTCTTTTATTTCTTTACAGCTTCCAAGACCAGCTTACTTTCTTTCTCTCAAATATTTGCTTTGGCTTTATTGAAATAAGTTATTACTAGTTATCAGCAAATTTTAAAGAAATGGATGCATTATGTAACTTTTTTCCATTCATGTGTGAATAATCTAGGCCAGGGATTTCCAACCTTTTTCATCTTGTGGCACACATAAGTAATTACTAAAATATATTTT
>NW_005313950.1:0-945 GCF_000412655.1 Myotis brandtii
GCCCACCGAATGTGCTGAGCAAACAGAAGCAGTTGACCTTGGGCATTTGAAGTGTAACAGGAGCGGATTGCCGTGTAGCCCAGGAAACAGACTGTGCACAGATAACTGAGGCAGCCCTGGTCTCCGGGGATGGGAGGCGGCTGAGAGATACAGGAGGATGGAGTAGCTTTTCAGCCTCATCCTAAATTTGCTTGCTTGTTCATTTTTTACTTTTCATTGACATCCTCTAGTTCTACCAACTCTCCCTTTTCCAGGGGCAAAAAAAATGTAGAGCTAATCCCTCTATTTTCTCTAGAAAAAAAAATAAAAAGACAACTGTCCCAGAGGCGTTCCTGGAGCCCAGGAGCCCAGTCCCAGAGCTGGGGCCCAGCAGCCTCCGGAGGCTGGTCTTGGGGAGTCCACGCGCCGAAAGAAGGGCGGGGGCATGGCACTGTGGGGCTGCACTCTCGCCCTCCTGGACTGCCACCCTGTTTAGTGTGGAAGGGGTTGGGCCGCATGTGCTGCGGGCCGGTGTGACAAGGGTGCAGATCGGCACTTCTGCCCGTAGGCATGATTGCAATCTAGTAAGGATTTTCCGTGAATTCAGCCGCATCGCGCTCTCTGCTGCTTGTTCCTGTCATGTCACTACTTCATCAAGTTCATTATCCAAAAACATTGGAACGTATCTCAGAGCAGCACCTCAATAATTTCCTATAGACGCCCACTCAGAAATCACTTCCCATCAAACACATTTAATACAACCGTTTATCACACGAGCACCAAACTCAAATATAGTGACTGTAATTACAGTAATTATTAGGCAGAGGAGACAATATCAGCGTAAGTGCCAGTGAAAGAAATAATTACAGAGTGCAGGAGTCATCCAAGAGCTAATGAAGAAAACTAATTAGAGAGAATGTTAAAACACACCAGGAAAGGTGGTGCCAAGTTTAACGCTGCGCAGAT
>NW_005313951.1:0-946 GCF_000412655.1 Myotis brandtii
AGCTAGAACTGGACCTAGCTTGGTGACCTTAGGCAGTAGGAGTCTCATCTATAAAGTTAAGATACCAATAGAACCAGCATGATGGGGGAAAGGTGGTGATTACAGGGGCTCATAAGATAAGGCCTGGCCCTACATGTTCAAAAGATGACAGGTGTGATTACTGAGTTACTGTCACCATTTTTGGCCTTCCTAGTTCTATCTAATGACAGGACTTATGGGAGACTTCTTAACCAGCAGTCAAATGTTTAGCCCGGATTCTGCAAAGAACCACAGGAACAACTGTGCCCATCGACACACACATCCTCAGTGACCTGCCATCAGCTCATGCAGTACGACTTTGCGCAGGTTTCTGTGGACGGTGCAGATTTCACCATTACAGACCAAAGCAACTCCACCTCCGAAGGCCGTGCTCTACAGTCTCAAGACAGCCGAGAAGTCCCAGCCCAGCCAGTAACTGTGGCCCCATCAGGTGTCCCTATCAGGTTTATTTTCTGCACTGCCCGTTCTCTGTGGAAGAATCTGTGAGGGGAGGCGAGAACCTCCTGCCCCTAAGCCCCAGACAGAGGCAACTGGCCCTTTCCTGTTGAGCCATGTTCTCCCATGGATCTCCAATTCTGCAGCAGCAAGCTGCACTTAGCACATCATGCTTGGAGGAAAACAGACCTGCAGTCACGTGTCTGAAGAAAATATGTTGTTTTTCAGAGCCCTGATGTTGTTTATGCTGTTCTTGGCAGCAACAACCATGGGGAGCTGATTACTGCATTTTGGCTAATTATACCTGGAAGTTACATCTAATTGGCTTGGGTTTATTATGGTGGTATGTCCTTAGATACAGGAACCACCAATGTTTGGACCATGGACTTAGGATGTCTGTGGTAAGGTTGGGGCTAAAGAAGAGGAGGTACTTCAGAGGCTCTTTACCCACCTCCTACTTTTTGAGTCTCCT
>NW_005313952.1:0-946 GCF_000412655.1 Myotis brandtii
AAGAAATAATTGTAAAAACGAATAAAGGAAAACCTCACTAAAAAGGAGTTGGGAGGCCAGTAGGGGGAGCTCTCACACAGCACCACTACATGTCCTTACAGGAAGAATTGTCAATTCCAGACCCGGACAGAAGTATCCTCAACAGGAAAGAAGCATCAGACAGGAAAAGATATACATTGCATCTCCTATAAAAAATCAACTACCTCAGCAGCTCAGCCAATGAAAAGCCATCATCTCCCTGAACTCTTGCCTTTCTCCAGTAGATGTCTATTCAAAACAATCCCTCCCAACTTCCTCCCTTTTCTCCATAAAATAACACTTCTATCCTTATTTGACAAACTTGCCTATGGCTTTTGGTATAGCTTGCTTGTCCTGAATTGCAATTCTTAGCTGTTCCTGATCAAACCCATGTTTTTACTGGTAACATAATTGACTGTTTTATTTTTCAGGTCAACACTATGAATGAAAAAGTGTCTCTAACATATCAACCAAATGAGAAAGTACCTCCTGGGATGGTGGCAAGTGAACTGAAAACTCAAGAAGGACAAATAACAAGAAAATAATGAGAGGAAAATGCTTAGGATCCACAAAGACCAAGCTACTTCCAAAGCCACATTTTGCTAAAGGTGTTAAAATTCATATTTTAATAGGAGTTCATGAGGTAACTTTTTGTTGTTGTTGAGATTTTGTTCTTTTGGAAGAATCCATTTGAGGTGAAACAAAAGGAAAGTATTACTATTTGTTCATTTTAATCTAGAGAAATGTTCAGTGGTTCATAGGAAGACATTTTGCAAAAAAAATCCTGCCGAAAAGCTGCCTCACTTATATGAAAGTACCTTATTAGTTAGGGTTTACTATCAGTTTTAATTGTTTAATTATGTTAGGCAATGCTGCTTAAATACTCAAAATACTCCACCAAATACATCTAATAACATGGTAGAGTTGA
>NW_005313953.1:0-946 GCF_000412655.1 Myotis brandtii
AAAGCAAACTCTCTTAGGGGACAAAAATGAATTATTTAAGTAAGAAGATAGATTAATTTTTATATAAGTCGATGTGACAGACTGAAGCTATGATACCATTTCTTACATAGGTAAGTATGAAAGATGGTTTGTTTTTCAAATTTTATAATTCTGTTTATGGTGGTCAGTAGAATGTTCCATTGAATATCGGTTCAACATTCATTAATCATCATGAAATAAAGTGCATCTCTATTTCTGTGGTTCTCTTTAAAGTGATTTATTCTCAGGGCAGCTCTCTGCAAAATGAAACACACTCTTTCATCCATGTAAGTACAGAACAATGGAGTTCTATGCACCTTCCATACAGTTGGTGGCTATTTTTCAGTTCCTCAGGAGCCTGGAAAATGTATTGGGGTTGTGGAACGGGGAACTTACTATCGATTCAAAACTATGTTTGGAACTGAACATTTCCCTCCTAGAGGTGACTGGGCACCTGGTAAGTGCTCTTAATATTTGATCAACCCCTGTTCTTGCACACTTGCCTCCCCCTGCCCCTCTACACCACATGAAAAGAAGTAACAACTTTCTCTTCCTGTTAGCCTAGCTGCTTAAAAATAACACATTCCAGCAAGGAGGGAGGGACATTATAAGCAACAGGACATGTGAGACTTGCCAACCGGGCCAGCATTTCCTGGCTCACAATTGCAGGAAAGGCTTTGCTCCATTATCAATGCAACCTGGATGCTTTGATAGGCAATTGTTTGAAAAGCTAAACAACACTTGCAGTTGAAATATTGTGTGTCATACAAGGCTTGTGTGGAGGAAATATGGCACCAGATGAACCAGACAATAGTCCTGTCTGAGGTTTTGTTCTTTTACTAGTAGTAAAATAAAACCCCCAAAAAATAGCCATCTACAATTTTGCTCTTAATAAAGTCTCCTTGTTTTAGAAAAGAATAGTGGAACT
>NW_005313954.1:0-946 GCF_000412655.1 Myotis brandtii
GGAAGCATAGCCACTAAACCAGCCATCGAAGAAGAATATCTCAGAATTTAAGCCTCCCCCACCCCCACTTAGTTCTTCATCGATTGATAATGATGCTCTTTGAGAGAAAGTTTGCTCCTGCTGACTTCAAAACATTCATATACTAGGGGAAATCACAGATTGAATAAACCCGACTTCCTCTTTAAAATAACACAAATCCCCTAACAGATATGAGTACATTTCTTTTACAGAAGCATGCATTGTAGGAACAGACTGTATTATTTCCTAAGAAGGAAAAATAAGAGGGAATGAATTTTATAAAGAGCATGTTGTTAAGCATGGGCAATTTGAACCAGGAATAGTATTCTTGAGAAATAGAATAGGCTCTACTGAGTGTCTTAGAAAAGTGAATAAAATAACAAAGGGCCATCTTCCTGGAATGGATGGGTCCTTCGTAGAACAGATGAGCTAGATACATTCTTGAGTTTGTTTGCAGTCCTCTAAATGGATTCACTGTAATCTCAAGTCAAATCTAGACCTAGTAATACAGTCATCGCTATTACTCCTGGAGTCAAGTACTCTTTGAAATTATTTTTTATAAAGAAAGAGTGGCTTTTATATTTATTTAAGAAAAGTTCAAGTATTCAAACACTGCAATATTAAAATAAAGGGTAAAAAGATAATCCCAGCTCACTTATCTCTGAAGTGGTTAGAAGTGATACATGAATAAAGAATTAAACTAAAAGCATTTTTAAAAATCAACACAAGGCAATGCTTGAAAGAGAATTTTGACCACATGTTCATTTTTAAAATTTATATACCATGGCATGAGAATGAGAAATGCATGCTAAATAAGTTGGGTACTACTAATTGAAAAAAGAAGCCTAATGTGTTGAGAATTATAGTTTTTCACCTGAGAATTTTGGTCATATCTTTTTTGTTGTGACAAATATATATATATATATAT
>NW_005313955.1:0-946 GCF_000412655.1 Myotis brandtii
AAAGAAGGCAACACATCCATGTTTTTCACGCAGTGCCACTCCACACTGTGAAATTAACCTGGGTCTTTTAGTGTGCTGGCTTCTTTGTAAGTGGTTGAGTAAATTTATCATCTCAGTGTCATATGAGCTCACTGCTGGCACTGTTTCAAGAAATCTCATTATTTTTTGATGTCTATGATGGATTAAAGATGCGAATATTGCTGGCCTAAGGGTTGGTTAGCCTGGCCTGTCATATTTGTCAGCTACAAAGCAGCTCTGTTGAAGGGTTAGGAGGGCATTGGGGATAGTGGGCCATTAAAACGTGGTTCCATTACTTACACTCAGTTAGACTGAGGAAATGGAGGGTAACAAGTGTGAGAGTTGCCCCGTGGGATCCATTTTCTTTGTTGCACACCCGAAAAGGAAAAATCAAGGTGACAGCAGAAACAGCAAGAGCTCTCAACATGAGTTGGCCACATCTTGTAATTTCTCACTGTGGGTGAAAAGTGCTAGTTTGGGTAACCTCACAGGCTACTCTGGGAGTTCTGCGGCCAGGCTGCATCCTGTGTGCTCAGCCATGATTCTTACAGCTAACTCACCTTGCATGGCTCTCTAGTCCACAGGAGTCAAAACCAGGCTGTCTGAAGACTTCTGAGTCCTAAGTAGAAAATAGACTATCATGGCACATGTTAAGAATAACCAATAACACATTGTGATTGGAAATATTCAAAATATTCTCAAGAACATTTTAAATGCCTAAGAGCCTGGTATGATATGACCTTTCCAAATATAATTTTAAAGTAACCATTATGTTCACAATTTTTCAGGAATACTGTTTAGTATGCTGTATAGTGCTTTCTGAGTTTATTTCTCTTGTGCTCATTTAGGAGCTACTGCTCTGAAATCTGATATAATCATTTATTGTCAAGTACTCTACTAGCTGAAAGAGATACAGTGGTAAAAAAAA
>NW_005313956.1:0-946 GCF_000412655.1 Myotis brandtii
TTCCCTGTAACATAGGCCAATTTGTACAACACCATGCTGTACCTGGGGAAAATGATCCCAGCTGTCTAGGTAAGAATCTCTTCCCCAAGGTACTCAGGTTGCTATTACAAATTGTGCTACATTAATATCTTGTGCATAATCTTTGAAAGACTGATTATTTCTTTGGGGTGAATTATTAAAACAGTAATTTCTAGTTAAAGAGAATTTACTAGTTGTTGGAAATTATGCCTGTATGTAAGACTCAGTGCACATGGTCAGATTATCTTTGAGAATGTCCTATCCATTAGAGAAGCTATTCAAAGGGGGTTGGAGGGTGAGAGGTGAGGTGACCAGGCTGACTTGAGAGTTAGTGGCATAGTCAGAAATGGAACACAGCCCTTAGGACTTCCAGTCCAGCAGTCCTTAATCCCCCCTTCCCTTTGCTTTCTGTGGAAGCCTGCGGCAATGCTCATGTTCCTTGCAGGAAAAAACAAAAAACAAAAAGCAGCTTATTGTATCCAGGGCTCATAGTGGTTGGCAGTAACAGAAGACATGGTTTCACATGGTTCATATTTTCCATTGTGATTAAAACGTTTACTGAATGACTGTAAGTCATGACACTTAAATGCAGCCTCGCGTGAATGAGGACAGAGCATGTGTTGAGCACACAGGTGTGACACAGCAGGTACTGTGCCAGGAACTAATAGGGTATACCATTGGTAGGATGTAGATTGGGAGGAAATCTACAAAAAAGAATGCTGGTGGGACATAGACACATAAACTACTATTATATAGGCGTGCTAGGGAGGGAGAGGACCTCTTCCCATCTGGCTCAAGGAGGCTTGTTATTTAGGATTCGAATTGGCCACATAGAACAGAAAATAAGACTCAGTTAAGGATTAAATGAGATAGGATT
Source organism: Myotis brandtii (assembly GCF_000412655.1). Lineage (NCBI taxonomy): Eukaryota > Metazoa > Chordata > Mammalia > Chiroptera > Vespertilionidae > Myotis > Myotis brandtii. The sequence goes on from NW_005313956.1 coordinate 896, forward strand.
TATTCCCCCTGCACATAAAATAAGTTCAGAGGTTGTGAGCAGAGCAGTGCC
>NW_005313957.1:0-946 GCF_000412655.1 Myotis brandtii
AGAAGGTAGAATGGGCTAAAAGAATGATTACAAAAATTAAAAAAAGAAAAAGTCAAATGAATTCAACAGAATGGGCCTTACAGTCTTACCCAGAGATTCCAAAATAGCAGACTAGTCTCTAAAGTAGGAACCAAGTCCTATTTTTCTCTTATTCCAAGTACCTAGAATAAGAGCTGGCACTAAAGAGGGACTCCAGACATGTTGAATTAATAAGTGAATGAAAGGATGTGCTATTAAAAAGTACAACGAGGTTTTAGCTTTCCTGTTTCTCCTCAGTCACTTGGTCCTTTCTGTTTAGGAGGACTGAACATCAATTTCTTACATGTGTAGTACTCAGATCCTGAAGTACTTCTCTATTGCTCAAAATCCAAACAAAATATTCATTGCTTGAACCAGTCAACAAACATTTAGTAAACTGGATTTAGAATATGTTACACAAGAAATACCTGCTCTATCTTTTATCCTAACCTTAACATTTAAGACATGGACAATGCCTGGTTTGAAATGCACACAAAAAATCCTCATGCCCAAAAGTCATAGATCCAAAGAACAGAAAATCTACAAAACAAGAAACCTTGATCTGACATAGAGAAATGGCTCTGATGAAACTAACTGGAATATGGAACAAAAAGACATCAATGAAAATCTTAAAGACTTTTGAACCAGCCCATGAAACACCAATGGCTATCTAGTTTATAAGTGGATTGTAGAAAATATATTTTTGGAAAATTGGTCATTGGACAAATCAGCCTTTAGGGAATTCATTTTTTACAAACTAATCTTGGAGAATTGACCTTGAGCCAAGGCTGGATACTGACACAAGGCACTCTGTGGCATTTCATAGTCTGTCCATTGACGCAACCCATAATTCTCAACTGACCATGGTTCTAGGATACATGTCAGTTCCAGATAAATTAAGAAGCAGTGTTTGCCATAAGAAAGGATT
>NW_005313958.1:0-946 GCF_000412655.1 Myotis brandtii
ATGGTCATTTTTAACATTAAAAGAATCTTACCTTTATGTCTCAACCCTACATGGTCATGGTGTATTAGAGTTTTAATATATATTAGTTAATTTTATGTGCTAACATTTTGTTAATGGTTCCTGCATCTGTGATTATGAAAAATATTAGTCCATATTTTTTGTAATATTTTTATCTGATTTTAGTAATAGCATCATGCTGTCCTTATAAAATGAACTGAGAATTGTCTTCTAGTCTATTTTTTGAAAGAGTTTGTGTACATTTAATATTGTTCAAACTCTAACAGTATAGAGTCTATTGGCTTTTTATTTCTGTGTAACAAATTGTCCCTAACACTTGTCAGCTTAAAAGATCTGTCTACATAAGATATCCAAATCTGTAAAGAATGTTTATAAGATTTTATATGAGCCAAACTGATGACAATGCCTGGGAGGAATATCTCAAATGCTCCAGAGAATGCAGTTTTGCAGTTTCTTTTATACCTTTGGAATTAAGGAGGTAACATAAGGAAGATTACATGAAAGTGGGAGAAAGCAAGGTGGGGATTGGATTACAAGGTAGTTAATAAGATTGTGTTCTCTTTATGGTGGTTTCTATTCTGAAGGGTCTAAAAAGAAGCATTTCAAAGGCATGTTAACCTAGATCCACAAAAACAATGGACAAAGCTAACCTTTTGTTAGGGAAGTTACAGGCCTGAGGTCAGACTACCTACATGCATGACCTGCAAAGGTAGGAATTTCAACCAGATCACCCTGTAATGTCACCTTTGATTGGGTTTACTACAGCGCCCCTTTCTTGTCCACAGAACAAACATTTATTATCTCACAGTTCCTGTGGGTTGGGAATCAGGGAACAGCTTATACTCCTTCTATCTCAGGCTCTCCATTGAGATTTCAGTGAAGCTGTCAGTCTAAGCTGATTATCTCAAGACTCAGCTGGAGCCCAGCC
>NW_005313959.1:0-946 GCF_000412655.1 Myotis brandtii
ATCTTATTTTATGAAATTTTATTCTTATTCTGTGTGATGTACTCTGATGTTTTCTAATCTTATTTTGTTTTAATTATTTTAACAACAAAATATGTAAACTCACAGGTTAAAATAAAAGAAAATTAAAACACTAGAATTTTCATAGCAAAATGGAAACAACTTTAAAATAATAACATCCATAATTGGTAAAGTGTTGGGAAATAATTAACCTCATATACTCCTATTGAATTCAGAGCTTGATAAAATTTCTTCATGGAAATCAGACATCAGTGTCATGTCTTTTGCCTTATTTGAGCAATTCCATGTCCATTCAAGCTACAGACTTAATGATGTTCATAAAAATATTGCCTATAATACTACATAATTGAAAACAATACCAAAAAGTGATTGATTCCAAAAAAAAATACATGTAATGAAAATTAGTCATTTAAAATTGTGCCCTTGATGTATGTTTTCTGGCATATTAATACCTACAATATAATGCTGAGAAAAACAAGTATGTTAATAAATACTGAGTACTTTATAAGCCCCTTTCATAGCAAAATGTAGCTGTATATGTACACCAAAGGATTTGAAAACTTGTAATAGTCATTATTCCTACTTCATGAAATTATGGGAGTGTTTTATTTTTTCTGGGTGTTTATATCTTCTAATTTATCTAAAATTGATATGTATAATTACATAATAACTTTGAAATTATTTAAATTTAAAACACACAACTTCTTTCTTCAAACTCTGGGTCCTACCTTGCATCTTTAGTGGAAGAAGCAATGGGCAAGGAGTCAGGATGTTTGGGTTCTACTCCTAGCTCCATTTTGCTATGTCATGCTTTGAGGAAAACTTACAGCACCTGTAGATACTAATTTTTTTATCCTTTAAATGAAGGGCATGGGCTGAATCAGTATTTCCTAAAGAGTGATTGATGCAGGAGTTCATGTTAGGCAAC
>NW_005313960.1:0-946 GCF_000412655.1 Myotis brandtii
ATTCACACATACTAAGTGCTCAGGCACTTTCCTAGGCTCTGGGAGCAAATGAACCCAAGAAGCTAGATAACTGCCTCACAGTTATCTGTGCCTTTAAATTATTAAATATCAAGTTTGTAAGAACGTTTGAGGACATTAAGACTAACTCCCTGTTAACCTATGACTTTGGTCCCAAAACCCAAAGAAAGCTGACCTGAATCCAGAGGAGTCTCTATGACAAGACTGGGAAAACCAGAAATTCTTCTCACGTCTCTTTCCCCCTTGACCACCTAGTTCCTTTGTGGTTTCTCCAGAGCAGAGTGCTTCTTAGAGCTCACTGATTTCTAGGAATAAGGAGGTTTATGGGATACATCCAGAATGACAGGGCTTCCAAGGAGCAATCCAAGGGTCAGTCGTCCAAGAGGAGACTCCAAGTTGGGTGACTTTAAAGAGGCCTTTCCATGTGGACACGAAGGTCATCAACCCTGGGCTCTACACCCAGCAACTCCAGGACAGGGAAGTCCTAGGCTTGACCCTGCTTCATGTCAGTACTTCCACTAATGACCCTTTTCTGCCCAGTGCACTGTAGGAAGGACTCAGATGAAGGGAAGAGGGCCTACATGACCTTTCGTGACCTTTAGGATTTCATTTGGGGCCAACCTTGGGGATGCAAGTTCAGAGGTGACAATTGGACATTTTGTCTTTCAGTCTCCAGACATCCTGTTCTAGCCTGTCCTCTCCTTTGGGAAGATCGCCAAATGGCTGGACCAGTTAAAGTTCATTCCATTTCTGGACTGATAAAATTCTGCTTTGAAGGTGATGTGAGCTATTTGGGTGGCCTTAGATTCAATGGTTTCTCTGAAGTCTTTCAGGTTGTTACTTAAGATGAGTCTCCAGACCACTTTAGACTTAGCCTTAGAATGATTAAACATCAAGTTTGCTAGAACCTTTGAGGACATTAAGACTA
>NW_005313961.1:0-946 GCF_000412655.1 Myotis brandtii
TTTTACAGAAGAGGTCTGTCAAAGGGCTTATGGAAAAGTGACAATCCTCACAGGTGCCCAAGATCTCACCTTTCCACTCAGCCTTCAGCGCTGGCTTTGTTCGTGTAGCCCTTTATTCACTTATAATTTTTAAGTAGAAATTTTGTTGAAACAACAACAATATTATACTTTCACATTCTTGGTTAACTACAGACTTTTATCTAAAAGGTGTTTACTCCTGGATCTAAGTCAACTTAGAAAGCCAACACAAGGAATTACAGTTATTGTTGGTCCTGTGTCACACTTTTTAAAAAAATCAGATGGCTGATAAAATAGATAATTTGCTCTTTAAAATTACATATTTTGTTAGGCTGCAGTGAGGAATTCAAAAGATCTCTGAAATTAAGATTTGATTTTAAAGTCACTGTAATAAATTAGGGAGGTGTACTGGAAGGAAACAATTTATTCTAGGTTGTCTAGTTTTCCTTGGGGCAGCCTAAAGGTGGTTAAGAATGGGAGTTCTGCAAGCAAAGGGTTTGAGTTCACATAGGCCTTTATAGTACAGTTCCAATGATGTGATAGAGGAAAGAATAAATCACGCAAAAACTATACTGTGGGGCTATTATTTTACCTTCCTAGCAACAACTTTACAAGAACTATGATCTAACATCACGCTATTGCTATTAATTTATGGACTAAACAACCTTAAGTAAGTTTTTCCAAAAGTGCAGCAGTCCAAGGTAGTTGAGACACTACACCGTAACGATCAAGAGCAGACTCAAGAGCTATCTTGCTTGGGTTCAAATCCTACTTCAGCCACAACTTGGTTGTAACTACAGGTACACTACTTCTCTCCGTGCCTTAGTGTCTTCATCTGTAAAATAAAGATAATAATAGTATCCACCTTATTGGTGGTTGTGAGGTTTGAGTGAATCATGGGAAATGTTCGGACTGAGTCTGGCACATA
>NW_005313962.1:0-946 GCF_000412655.1 Myotis brandtii
GTGAAATGGTTTATATTAACAGAAACTTCAGATCAATTTGTAAGGGATTACAATTCTAAAATTCTAGCTGAGCAACCGCTTTGGAAAAAAGAAGAGACATATAATGAAAGAATTGTATGCATCAAACTTCACTTTTAAAGGCCAAGTGATTACTATATTTATTATTCAATAAACGTGCACTTTCTAACAATGACTGCAAATTTTATAATGGTCAGGCCATTTGTTTTTTTTCCAGAAAGCTTGCCATAATGGAATTACCTTTCAAATTGCACACTGTTATTATTCAATAGTACTAAAACATTCATACTGTGAGCATTAATTTGCACAAACTGCCATTGCACTTGCCACTGATGAAAATACAATAACAAATCACATGTTTAAAACTACATTTGAATTTGCAAATATGTCCAATACCACTCGTTTTCCTGAATAGATGGAACTGCCCATGGTAACTGGGGAAAAATATGACTGCTTATATCTCATAATGTTTCCCAGTCAGAGAATTTCATGTGTGAAAAAAGTCTAGTTACTTCTAATTGTAAGGACTATTTTTTTGTGTATGAACCACTCTCCTCAAAATTTAGAATTTATGTTTGTAAAACACCAATTTTGTGCCAGATACTAGGAACACTGATAGAGATTAAGTCTCCAGAGCAGGCATGGTTTAGTGGAGTGGTAGACATACCTATCAATTATTACAAACTATTGAGTTATAATGGGGCTACAAGATACAATGGAGCTGTATTATTTAAGATTACACTAGTGGCTACAATGGATAAAATCTAAAATTTGAGTTGAGATTTAACATCTTGAAGGTTTATTCTCACTCTTATCAATGGCCCCATGCAGGAGCTGATGGTTGGCAGTTCTCTAAGCAATGCCTCAGGGACCTGCTTCCCTTTTTCCAATATAGTCATGTGCTAAATGCCATGTCCTTTCAGTCAAG
>NW_005313963.1:0-946 GCF_000412655.1 Myotis brandtii
TGCCAAATGTCCCGTTGGAGTCAAAATCACGCCTGGTTGAGAACCACTACGTTAAAAGAACTTAATATTTAGAGACCATCTACAGTAATGGATCTTTTGTAATGTAAAAATCCCTCCTTTGATTTCGTATTGAAAAGCTTAGATTTCTGCAGATTGAGCTGTTTCTTAATGGAGTAGTACACTTGAACATACACAGACATATATACCTGCAACATGCTACTTACATATATGTGTTATAGGTCATTCCCATAGCCTGAATTTGGGTTCTCTTTGTCATATATGTTTGGTTATGTCCACTCCATCTAGATCATTAGCACCATGAAGTCAGTAACCTCCTTTTCTTCATTGTGTGATGTGCACACCCACCATGGCTGCAGGGCGTACCTGGGGGAGACCAGTGCAGCTTAGAGTAGCAATGATGTTATCCTGATAACAATGTAGCCACTCCTTCTCCTTCATGTCACATCAGGCTGAAGAGCTGATAGCCCACATTTTCAGAGCTATAACCTTGAATCTCATTCTGAATGGATTTTCAGATAAAGAAAAGGCAAATGTTTTTCTCAAACATGCAGGACATGAAATACCTGTGGGGGTTCCGTGTGAACCCAGTGCCATAAGTTCACTCTTAAAGCAAAATCAGAGTCAGCTGGTGCCCATTGCGGGTGACCCTTTCCACTCCCGTCCCTTTCCCACTCTTCGAATAAACCCCACCTTCCTGCTTTTCACCCATCCCCTCTCTTAAAACAGAAAATGATCGCATTGGCACCAGAGTTCTAAAACTCTAACGCCTGCAAGCACCAGAGAGCTGATATTAGTGAGAGAGGCTCAGTTGTTTGATAAGGACTGCTTAATTTAAACTTTTCAACCCGCACACATATTGCTTATTTTATAAGAATATTTTTCACTTCCAGAAAGAAATATATTCTCTTTCATTTTTCTTGAATTA
>NW_005313964.1:0-946 GCF_000412655.1 Myotis brandtii
GAAGTGTTGGAACCATTGATGCGATGATTCTGCCAAAAGTTGCAGCATAATGTCAGCATCTCTTCAGTGGTCTCTACAGCTGTGATAAGTGCGGAAATACTTATGCTATGGTGATTATATAGATCACTTTTTTTCAATCTTGATTTTAAACATTGTGTGTATTATCCCCATAAATCACTGAAGTGTCCCGGAAATTAAGATATTTCAATACAGACATGTCCATGTAGTCTTCAAAAGTTTGCTCATGAGGGCTCGAGTTCAAGTTTATTCTAGTTGTGTAGGTAGCAAAGTTTCAGGTACCTGTTCTACCAGTCTACCTATGGGAGTTCTCCATTCCTCTCACGATGAAGTTAACATAAGTTTAATGCACTTTCTTCAAATTAAAATAAATGCTTTATCGTATTACAAAAGCAAATTGTGGTCAGCATATAAAAATTAGACAACCAACATGAACAAAAGGGAAAATATTTGAACCACCTATATCCAATATCCAGTTAGCCACTTTAATGATCTTGGTAATTATTCTTTAAGATGTCTCACTACTTCTGTATTTCATACACAAGTCTTCATAGGGGTCATTTTAAGAAGGTTCTTCAGAACTCACTGTTTTGTAACTGGCATTTCTCACTCAGCAAAATATTGTGAAAATCTTTTCATGTTCTTAAACATGCTTCTAAGCAGATAGATGCCTCTATCATATGGAGGAACCATACATAATTGAAGCCATCTTTCCTGTTGAAGTCATTTCAATTTTACACTTTTATAAACAATATATCAACAAAATCTTTGCACTCTTGCTTATTTCCTCTTGATAAATTCCTAATTGTAGAATTTCTGAATCAAAGAGTTGTTAGGTTGGATGGCCAGAGAAACAGGCTGAGTGTGTGTTGGTGCAGGAAAGTTGTTTGAGTACAGGACATCTGTTGGGTGTTGAGGAAAGCAGGAA
>NW_005313965.1:0-946 GCF_000412655.1 Myotis brandtii
GATCTGGGTCAGGAAAGCAGCTATTTGGGGAATAGAAGCCTATGAGGGCTTCTCCAGGGAATGATCTGGGGCCCAAAGCGAAACTGGTGCAGTACACGCACTGCGCTCCAGAAGTCCCACTCTGCCAGCCTCCCACCCTCCCTCTGAAATGTGGCCATAAAATTAGGGACCTGCGGACCGCCCTGGGCAATTACGGGGTGCGGGGCTTATGGGCACCAGCTTGTGGCCGTCGGCGCCGGGCCAGCTGGGGAAACTGCCTTCCACGGAGAGGACACAGGTTCCGGGGGATAATTAGGCGGAGTTTTGCCGGAGTTTGTTGATGTGAATGTGCTAGAGATTAGCCTTTTCCCCTCTCCTGGCCGTCACCGCCAGAGGAGCAGGTGGGAGGCTCATGGGGGGGACGTGAAATGAATACTTTGTTTCCTGGCCCCGCCTCTGTTGTGTTTGCATGGAGGATTTCTCTGAATCTTCAAACACATGGCAAGCACCTTTCCCCACCCAGGCCTGTTTAGTTTAGTCTGAAACCTCGGGCCCAAAGGGATTGGAGCCATCCAGGTTTTCAAAAGGAGTTCGTCCCTCCTCTCCTCCCTCCCCCACCCCCGCCTTTGTGGGAAAGGACCCCACAGCAAACATCTGGGAAATGGAACCGTTAAAAACAGTATGAAGTGCAGCCCAAGCCTTTCAGAATAGCCATGAAACCCCAACCACAGCACCGTCTCAGCCTCCAAACGTCAGCTCAGCCTCAGTCCGAGCAGCTTGTCCAAGTTCGAGAGACACACCAGCAGTAGGACTGCAGCCACTCCCGTTGGCGTCTCTATTCAGGGCTTCTTGCATGGCCAGCGATGGTTTTCATAAGGTTTCTCTTCCTCATGGGTGCTAAGGCCCCTAGAGCTGACTTCTGGGTATCAGTTGTCAGTCTACGAAAACCAAACAACAAATGGATTGG
>NW_005313966.1:0-946 GCF_000412655.1 Myotis brandtii
TTTTTTGGAAATAAACTACTTTCAGTTATAAAATTATCAATTAATGATTATATAATGGTTCACTGTACCAATAGACTGTTTTCTGTGTGTAGCTATTAATATGCATTATATGCATACATGACCAACTTTTACTAAAAAATATTTCAAGCAGTATATAGTATATGAGGTGAACACTGTATAAAGTAAGATTTTGTCTTTTAATAATCTAAAGGTGAAAACAAATCACAGAATCTATTAATCCATTGAATCTATTGATAATTACTTCCTAGTCCCAAGAAAAATAAATAACTATTTAAGATGTATCTATTCCTATGGCATTGTACTTTAAAATTAACTTTTAGGGAATGGACAGATTAGTGCTCATGTGAAGTTAAATACTTAACAGAGCTCTGGCCTCAAGGTTTTCCCTCCCAGAAGGATATCTGTACAAAATTGGTAATATGGGGAGCACTGTTCGCAAAAAATTCTGATGTGAGGCTAAAGATAAGACATTTTCCTGGAGATAAGCAATGTCTTTGAGGCAGGAAAAGCAGTGAGCCTGGATCTTGGGCATTGCTCCCCCTGAAAAGCTGGATGGGTGTTGACTCGTTTTGGTTGTGTGGGTTGCTGTGAGTAATTTTTTTCTCAAAGTGGGAAAAGGAGATCCTGTTTGTCAAGGAAAATATCTGCATGAATAATCTAAAATTTAATATTGTAGTTGGTTTTCTAAGGGTAAAGCATCTGTTGATGACATAACTGGCACCATCCCCATAAAGACAAATTTCCTGAAAAGCACGTCTTACATATGGCACTAGCTGATAGTGTGTGAAGTCCATAGAGCTCTCTCCCTGATACTGGGAGAGGAGCAAGCAGCAATGGCAAGTAAAGGAAGTTCGTGTGCTATGGGATACACTTAAACTCTCATAATAAAGGCATGACTCAGTGGTTGAGCATTGACCTATGAACC
>NW_005313967.1:0-946 GCF_000412655.1 Myotis brandtii
AAACAAAACAAAACAAAACAGAACAAAAATCTAAGAGTGACTTAAGTAAAGGATATCTTCTCAGATGAAAAGAAGACCAACACTAGGCAGCTCTAGAGATGATTCTGTGGCCCAGCAAAGTCAGAGCTTTGAGTGAGCATCTCTGAAATTACCTCTCCTTTTCCTCATGGTCACAAGCAACATATTTTCATAGAGCAGTATTCAAAGTAGAAATAAAGAGTGTGGAGAGAAAAGAGCTGTCTTTGTACCCCCTTTCTGAGGGAGGAAAATTATCCCCAAAAGACCCAAGAGTTCCTTGTGTTGCTAGTAAGAATTAGCCACGTGTCCTTCCACTGGCAAATAAGAATATGAATGCCATGATTGGTTTAAATCCATCACATTCCCTGTGGCTTATAATCTTGCTGCTAGAGCAAGGACTCCTTGGGCAATGTCCCCTCCATAGGAAAATGATGATATCTATACAATTAGCAAAGCACTATCCTTCACCTGATGTGGTTTAGAAAGGGATGCTCTGTACACCATTTAGTTTTCAACAATTGTTAAGTGTTAGCCTAGGTATTATGGTATTTGAAGTAAATAAAGAGTGCACCACTGGTATGTTGAGGTACACTTGCCAGGAACAATTTTTAGGGTGCTGTTGTGTTAGGAATGCAAATAATAGGATGCCAGAAATTGCATATGAAAGAAGTCACTAATGAAACTTATTTTTCCATTAACTCATAAGATAAACACCTTAGAGAATGTAGAGTCCCAGAGATTCCATGAGATGAGAAGTTACTTATTGAAGCTATAAAGAGGCTACAAGATAAGAAAAACCTATGGGGGGCACTTACTTTAACAGAGAAGGTGCCAGACAGCTTCAGTATTATTCAATTCAGAAGATATCAGTGTGGAGACTGAGGAAGCACCAACTTCCAAAACATGGTATGAAAATAAGAACTGGAAA
>NW_005313968.1:0-946 GCF_000412655.1 Myotis brandtii
TCAGCGGCCCAGGCCATGGGGATCCTGCAGGTAAAAGGAAGCAGTAGGCTTGGTGACTGATGCCCAAGTGTGTGGTCTGTAGAAAACATACTCAGTGAGTCAACTCAGACAAGCCCTCCCCTTCCCTCAGACACACTGCCCCGACTGTCTGCGGAGGCTGTTTTAAAAAGCTTGAGGCCTAGAAAGGCTGCCACGTGCCTCTAGGGAGAGAGGCCAGGCCCTCAACCTACTCTGAAGTCCCCAGAGTCCACCTCAGGCTTGGGAGAGTCATAGTCAGGGCCAGAGTGCTGCAGGGAGAGGCGGTCAGCTCCCCAGGGCCCTGCCCTCAGGCCCAGTGTCAGCCCTGGACCTTGGCTGGCCCAGGCTTCTGGGAAGGAGGGAGGGTGTAAGTGGGAGAGGTGAGTGCTGGGCAACCAACAAGTTCTGGAAGGCAAGCTTAGCTCCACTGGTAGGAAGAAGCAGAAACGTCCCGGCGGACTCTCATCTACTCACATGCATATTAAAATGCAGCCGGGGTAAAACTCCATCCTAGTGTTTCTCAGGGGGAAAATTTTAGGAAAAAAACCCAGAGACCCCAAGATGGAGTTTAAAATTAAATGACTATGGTGAGGCTCATGAGGAGTGCAGAATGAATGAGGAACCTACAGCTTGATAGGTTTGGTGACTCACTGCACTGACATTGTTTGTTAAGTGGCAGGAGGAGATGGGTTTTGACTGGCTTGTGGTCCCAGCTACCTTCCTCTCCACCAGACTCCCAGGGCCAGCTCTGCAGAGCCAGCCAGCGCCTGGAGGGGGTCTCAAGCGGTGATCCCAGGCCTGGTATCACCGGGGGACTTTCAAACCACTGGTGCCCAGTTCCCAGTTCCAGAGACTCAGGTCTCTTGACTGAGTGGGGTGGGACCTGGGTTGAAAATCTGGCCAGGTGACTCAAAAGAGCTAAGCCGGG
>NW_005313969.1:0-946 GCF_000412655.1 Myotis brandtii
CCCCGATGCCTGCTGGGGCTCTTGCCTGCAGGTCTGTGTTGAAGTGGCCCTGGGGGAGGCCGTCTCTGATGGGTGTGGAAAAGGGCCGTCCCTGCTCCAACCACAAAAGCCCCTTTGACCTGCCTGCTGCACGCCTTTCCGTGGATTTGCTTTTCCTCCTTTTCCTCCAGAAGAGGTCCAGGCTGCAGAGACCTGGCTTGTTCTCTACCCCGTGGCCAAGGTGGGGCAGAGCAGGTGTGCTGAGTGGATGCATGAAGTCACCGCAGGAAATGCTAGGCAGATGCCCCGTAGAACTCCATGCCTTTAATTTAAAGTAAATGGATTCATATTTATGAAGTGAATAAAGTCATAGATGTGTGTCGTTCCTCCTCCCTTCAGATTTAAGACACTCACAGATGCACCTGAAACGGTGAGAACAGGCTGCAAAGGGTTACAGCGAGCTCACAGTGGATGCTAATGGCCAGAAATAGTTTAAGTAACAGCATTAGCAGCTCCGTGGTTTTGCTAAAGGACCACAGTATTTTTTAGAAGGGAAGCTTCAATAATCCCATTTTACTACTTCCCGAAACCTTTGAAAAACACAGTACTCATTAGTGTTGAATTATTTACTAGATGTCCACCCCCAAACCCACCCTGATATTAGTTGTCTGGGGTTTAAACGTTTTTAATAATGCCTCGATAATATTGGCTTAATGAATTAAGTTCTCAGAAAAGTGGCCAGGCTTAGCTTACAATAAATCACGTTATACTTTTTGCAATAAAAGCAACTGAAACTCTGCTTGTAAGTAATAATGGGGAAAGATCTGGTATTAATCAAACCAGCGGCCACAGCTGGGCTCTCTCTCTGCAGCCCCAAACGCGGTGGAGTTAATATGGAACGTATCCGTATTTGAGGCATAAAGAACACAGTTAGGCAGTCCTTTGAGAACAAGCTTTTGCAAAAAAA
>NW_005313970.1:0-946 GCF_000412655.1 Myotis brandtii
TAGCCTTCAGTGGGTTCTCAGCACTTCAGGATCAAGTTCGAATTCCTTGCCATGCAGGCAAGGAAGAGCCTTTGCCTTACTCGTCTCTTGCCGCCCCCTTTCTTCACTCTGAAGCAACATCCAGCTCCTCAGAGGCCGTGTTCTCTCTGCTCTGGGCCTTCACACCTACTTTCCTCTGCTCTGGATCAACTCCTACTTATGCTTCAGGTCTGACTTGGACTTCAGTCACTCCCTCCAGGAAGCCTTCCAGGATTCCCAGTGCTCAATCAGGTGCCTCTCCTGTGCTCCCAGCATTTGTGTCTAACACTTGCCACACCACAGTGCAGTGGCCTGTTTGCAGACCCAGTGCCCCTGTAGACTGTCCCTTGAGAGCAAGAACTGCCTTGTACATCAAGGGAGCCCTAGGGTACAACAGTGCACTGTGCAGAGTAGGTACCCAAACATTTGCATCCTGGAGGAATGCTTCCAACACACCCTGCCCACATCATCAAAGAATGTATCTGGCTTTCAGTTTTCCCTGGGCCAGAATGATGCTTATCTCCAAATTTGATAAAAAGGGTTTCACAACAGCCTAAAAGGATAAAATTAGTCAAATTGATTTACCAGATGTTCTCAGATCCCCAGGCTTACACTAAACAAAATGTACAAAGGCTCCAGATGAAGCTCACCCACTACAGAAGAGAGTGGAAAGGTGAGGGCATCTTTTCAAGGAGGCACCTTGAAGTTGGTTGCTCTAGGAACAGGCAATGGAGGACGTACAGGTGGGAGGAAAGGAGCCTGGACCCCCTTCACTTTCAAAGACGTTTTAATAACCCCCCAGCACACCTGCACTTGGAAGGTTTTGCTTTTTTTGGAGTGGGGAAAATTAGAGAAAGGACACAATTTTTCATCTACCTAAATATGGTTGAATATCAAAATATTTCCATTTTATTTCTGCATCATACAT
>NW_005313971.1:0-946 GCF_000412655.1 Myotis brandtii
GTAAAAACAATAACCGTACCTCTCTCATTGGGATAGTAGCAAACATCGCAGGAGTTAGTACATGTGAAGATGGAGCATCCTGCCTGGCACATTGCATGGGCTCATTGCATGTTAGCCCTTTTTATTCCTGTTCACCCTCGCAGATGATTTCTGTGTTACTCACATTCTGTAAGGCACTTTGTCCAGATGCAGGAAATGTTTCAGTAGCTATTGGAGGACATTTCAGAAACGCCAGAAATGTCCACCATTCCTTGGGTACATTCCTCCATTTTCTCCCCGTGTAGCTTAGGGTAGTAGCCTGGACCCTGTGTCACTAAGTTACTTGACAACAAGCACATCAGTGCTTCCCGACTCACAAGCACAGCGAAACCCCAAACCTCAGAGAGGATTCACTGGAGCATTTCCCAGGAGGTGACCTGTTTCATCTCGTCTACTCATTTGGTGGAGGCAGTCAGAAGCATTTGGGTGAGCTTCAATAGGAACTGATTCTAAAACCCTGTCTCACGTTAAATCAGGGCAGGAAAAGCAGTGTCTTAGCTACTGAGGGGAGGAAACTACAGAAGCCAATGGGGCCTCAGGGGAGGGGGAAACAGTGTGTGATTCAAGAAAACAGTGAAACAGACAGAGGGGCTGTGGAGAGGGCTCTGCCACTCACGGGACACTGCTTACATACCAGTTCCTTCTTCTTCATGCACTCCATGAGGACGATGAACAGATGCTGCGCTTGCGTTCGAGTGTACGTGAAGGTCTTCTGGATGGTCACCAGCAGCTGGTCCCGCAAAGATTCATTGATAAGTCTGCAATTAAAACCAGCGCCCAAACAGGTGAACCCAGCTCCTATTCAGTACATATTGCTGAGAGACATTATAGAACGTAGGAAAGCATTATGACAACTTCCTTTAGAGAGGAGTTTCCTCTTCCGGTATGCTTCTCACAACAGTTATTT
>NW_005313972.1:0-946 GCF_000412655.1 Myotis brandtii
TATCTGGCACTTTTTTCTTGACCTTTGGATCCTTGTGGTCTGGAAGCCAGGAGGCAGGGTGAGGCCTTTCCATCTGAGTCCAGCAGAGGTTAACCGAGCTGGTGGCACCCGAGCTGTGGTGGCGTGGCTTGGGCAGCGGGCATTGGAGGCGGAGCCCTGCCAGGGGACCTGATTGGTCAGCACCTTCTCGGTCCCACTGAATCCTGGTCTGGTCAGGGCTGTGGACGGTTTAATGCATGCCTTGGCTCTGTCCCCTGGCACCGGTGCCCCCGAGGCTGCAGCCACAGCTTCAGAGAGGATCTGTACCTTGTGCCGGTCACTTCTGTGGGCGCGTTGCCTTCCTGGGAGATATGCAAGAGATACCGCCTGCCCTTTCCCACCAGCGGACTGTTCCAGGGAGGCCCTCGCTTCGCTTTGCTCTTCTGGGACTTGCAGTGTCTGTGAGGAAAGCAGAGGCTGGGGTTGGGTTCCTGCTGGCTCCCTCCACGGGAGCTGCCTGTGGGCCGGTAGAGCCGGGGAGCATCTGCAGGCCCCAAGGCCCATGCAGAACCTGATGCAATCGTGTTGAGCCTGGGCAGGGGAGGAGCGGGCGGATGAGGATGGAGAATGCCACGTAGGGAGATGGCTGTGCATTGATCGCAGGTTGAAGGCCAGGAGGGCGTGGGAGGGTGTATCCCGTGTTCAGCCAGGGCTGCCTGCTGGGGCCTGGAATGGACGTGTGTGCACTTGGAGCCCAGCTCAGTCCGTGCTGAGCCTGGGAGGCGTGGGATGGGCAGCAGAGTTCTTGGTCTCAGCAGGCAGCCCCGGGAAAGGGAAACTGACCTGTGTGCAGAGCCCGCCTCTGCTTATCTGATTTCACCGTCAGAACCACCGTATGAAGCAGGTGTTACTTCCCTCTCACGGTGAAAGGAACTGTGACTGTGAAGTGACTTCACCAAGGTCACTC
>NW_005313973.1:0-946 GCF_000412655.1 Myotis brandtii
AAGAACAATCATCCCGAATAGCCAAGTGAAGACTAGCTGAAGAGGAGTCTTATCACCAAGGATTTACAGAAGCCAAATCGAGGCTGGTAGGAAGGGCAGAGATGTGAAAAGGGGAGCTGGCCCAGCTTCCATGGGCAGCTGCTGAGGTTCTGGAGGGATATCTCAGCTGCGGGGGTTCCCCTTGAAGAACTGTGGGACCTAAACGCCAAGCCAGGTTCCCCAGCCCAGAGCACCAGAGCCAGGAAGAGGTCCCTAACATCTGTCTGTGAAAAGCAGCGGGGTTTCTGTCTGCCAGGGAGAGATAGAATCAGCTGGAGAAACAGGCACCCTCTCAAAGGGCCAACACACAGAATTTCATTTGCAGCCACTCATCCTGAGCTCTGGGGGAGGGAGGGCGAAGCAGACTAGAGTCACATGAGAGGAGTCTGAGGTTTGTGGCTCTGGGGAGAAAGTGGAAAGGACAGCCGCGAGGATCCCTGTGCTGAGTCATTTTCTCACACCACAGATGCCATCATTCATGGGCAGGAGCACTTTTCTGCTGCCTCTCTTGCCCTCTCCTGAGAGATTAGAAACTTCTATGTGCTCAGACATCAAAGCTGCTTTCCCTTATCTAGACATTATCACGTGGCCTCAGCCTGGGGAAAGCAACTGGCCCATCCTTGGAACTCCCTCTCACCCCACCTGGCAAAGCGCAGGCCCTGCTGAGGAGTAGCTGCCCTGGCCAGGATGTAGAGCTCTGGGAAGACTGAGAGGGTGCCAGTGCCTGGATTGAGTAGTCTGGTTTTGAGGCAGGAGCCATTTTCCCCACTTTTCTGTGAAGCTGACTAGCACTTCTCCCTCATGGAAGATCCAATCAAACCCCCTCCCAGCTTCTGGCAGACCCAACCTCCGGACTTTGGGGGCCCCACCTGCCCAACCCCTAGTGGCTCTACCTTGCTGAGGTCTG
>NW_005313974.1:0-946 GCF_000412655.1 Myotis brandtii
CCAGTGACAAGGCAGCCCACATGGATATCAAGAATTACAAAATCAAACAAAAATGTGGGAGAAATCCAGAGGTCAGAGAAGCAAACAAAAACCCTGGAGGAGCCAGAAGTAGAAACTGACCGTGAGGAGGACTGAGGAAATCTTTGTAAGTCACTGGGAATAACAGACACACCGACCGGCAGAGAAGAGAATGAGGCTTCCCCAAAGACAGAGCTGAAAGGGCCCTGACAATTGGAATCAGAAATGATTAGGCAGCCTGACAATCAGGAGGCAAAGGGCAAGGTTGAACGGTGAGCCGGAACGGTCATGTCTACAACTGAATGCAATCCTCAGAAGGCCAGGTCCAAGAGGAAGAATGATCGGGGTATAAGAAGTTGGGGATGGAAGAGAAGGCTTAAATGTGGGGTTAGGGGTTTAAAAAAAATAAAGGCAAAAACAATACTCTGACATAGGCAGGTGAATAAAGTCAAAGATCAGAAACTCTGACCTCAAATTAATCTACTTGTAGCCACATGCTTTAACTTGAACATTTATTCATTCTCTCATCTGTCCTTGCACTGCTTGCCTCTAGTATAGCCGTCGCCAACTGGTGGTCCGTGAGGTCCGAAAGGCTGGGGACCGCTGCTCTAGTAAGTCTACAATGGTGCTATCCTCTGTTTCATCTTGGAGAATATAAAAGAGCCCGGCTGGTTTCCTAAATTACTCCACCCCTCAAGACGTTGGTTATCGTTGCTTCATAGATTCTCCTCCATCCCCATGCCGCCCCAGCTGCTCACCAAGTAAGACCTTTAGGCCCACCATGTGCACTAGCCTTAAACCAGGAGGAGCAGGGGGCAGGCCTAGTGGCTGGACTTCAGATTTCTCAACAGGCCTCCATCCCAAACCCTCTGCCACCAATCTGCCATATTCCCTAAAACCCTCCCATCAGTTAATTTCCTTTAGACTC
>NW_005313975.1:0-946 GCF_000412655.1 Myotis brandtii
AGGAGAGATACTTGTGTGTGTAATCTTGCCCAGGCTTTATAGCATGTCTCTGATGTAACTTTAGGGTAGCTTGTAACAGTCATCCCCAACCCCACTCATCAGCCGGATCATATGGGAGGGTGGGATAGACAGGCAGATTTCCAGGTTTTGTCCAAACCTGCAGAATTCGGGGGGAAGAAAGTGTGTTGGGGGGGAGGGGAACCTGTGCATGAGAAAAATATACAGCAAAATGGGTTTATACGTGGAAGAAGCAAAGGGAAGGGAAGGCTTGATATTTCCCCCCTGGACTCAATTCTCCAGCTGAGCTCCTCAGAGTTTCTTCCCTGGTAGAAGTGAGCGTCCTCAAAACCCCTCCTTCTCAGTTGCTCCAAGAAGTAGATACGGCTGCCCCGCTCGCGATGCTCCCGGCTAAAGGAAGCTCAGGCCCAGGAAACAAGTCGCCAACTCCCCCTCACTCCGAACTTTGAAACCTTCTCGCTTTTGGGTATCCCAACCCCCGTAAGCATAGGGAAATCAATCCCCTGTCCTGAAGGGCAACAGTCGACGCAGAAATTTACGGGGGAGGGGGTGCAGGTGGAACGATCCCCACCAGCCCCAACTCTCGCCCCAAAAGAGCAGAGGCAAGAAATACTGCCAAACGAGAAATACTGGGGCACCGGGTTGGAACAAACCTGGCCCGGACGTCCCGGGGACAGAGGATCCTCTCTGCTCGCCCGCCCCCAGGAGGCCAGACTTGAGACCTCTCGCTTAGAAAATTCCCTGGATCTCCGTTTCCCTTGAGAAGACGCGCCTCCGAAAGGGGCCGCCTAGCCCGGGAAATGTCCGCTTCCTTTTGCCGCTAGCCAGAGACCCACGAGAGGGAGACCGAGGAAAGACGCCTCCTGCTATGCTGAGAAGAAGCAAAGGGAAAGGTGGGGGGGCGGGGGGAGAGGTGAAGGACGAAGGC
>NW_005313976.1:0-946 GCF_000412655.1 Myotis brandtii
TTTTTTTTTAGTATCATTTCCAGATTCTCACATCTCCTTTTATACTTTCTAGATCAAAATAACATGAATAGTGCTCAGACCTCTCAAGGAATAATAAACAACTGTGGAGTGCTTCTTATGTGCCAGGTATTGTGCTGAGCAATTTATGTGTATTCTTTAATAGCCAAAATGCTCCTATAAATTATTATCCCTATTTCACACTTATGCAAGGTTTCAGAAATGGCACAGAGAGGAAAATAACCAGGTCTGTTCAATACCAAACCTGTGCTCTTAACATCCATGCTGTATAATGTATAACAGCCCACTGAGTTTTGGGACCATGGTAAAAACATGATTGGATGATTGAGGCCCAAAAATGCTCTACCTTAGGGCAGTACTTCTCCTATATTCCCACCCTAGTATTCTGAAGACATGGGGAGATCACACGGTAGTTTATCAAAAATAGGAGAGATTCTTTGGGAACTCATCTTTAGCTTTGAAATTCATGTATGCTTGGCATTCCATTTAATAATATATCCATGTTTATTCATACATAAAAAAGTTAAAATTATAAACACCAAAGTAAAACTGAATGTCCAAAAAGATGCATCATATTTATTTTATTACTTGGAATAGTATTATTGATAGCCCAAACTGAGAATTAGAACTGTAGCAATGGCTCCAATACCTTTAGCCTGGGAATATTTCAAAGGAATTGTAATACTTCTCACCAAATCATCTTAGTAAAGCACCATGAGACCACTCAGAATTACATCCCGATGTGCCCTCTTATATACAATTTGCAAAATGTCTGCTAATATAATCCAATGTCTATGATATGCAGTTATTTAGAATAATCAAGGCACATTTTAGGCACAATTACCTAAAATAATTTTCATTTTAAAATCATTGATCTGTTGCCTTTCATTCTGGTAATAATCCTATATAATAAAGAGGTAATATGCAA
>NW_005313977.1:0-946 GCF_000412655.1 Myotis brandtii
GCATGCGGCCCACGGGCCGTGAGTTTGACATGCTTGCATGACACTATGCCACCTCTACTTGCTTATTGCATTGTGAATGAAAATGACATCAGATTCCGGCAGGGTCTAAGGTGGACAGTTCGGCTGCTGCACGAGCCAAATTAACCTGGTAATTGTTGCATCCCCAAACCACCTCCGGCAGAATGGAGCCGGGTGGCGTCTCTCTTTGGATTGACCGCTCTATCTAGGTTTCTGGAGCGTCCAAAGCAGGACTGGCGAATGGTATGAAATGTGCTGCTCCTGACAGTGTCTCCTGGAACTGCCCAAATAAGCTGCTCCTCTCCCCCCGCCCCCTCTGAGCAGTCAGAGACCTGCACCCTGCTCCTCTCTTTCTGCCTGTAGCTAACCAGCCTGCTGGGGTTTGTTACAGGGATAGGCAGGAGGAGCACTGGATTGGGAGTCAGGGCATTTGTGTGAAAATCCGAGTCACTTACCCTCTCTGGCCCACAAATGCCTCACATGTGAGATGGGCATAAGGGTATCTGCCTGTCTCACAGGACTGTTCTGAGGATTCGGAGAACTTGCATGACATGGGTGGGTTTTGAACCGTGGAAAAGGCCAAGCATTTAAGGAGTTGTTATCACCAAGAGAGAGCCACCAGCAAGTGATGGAGTGTAATGAGAGGGAGTGACCAGTAGGTGGCAGTGCTCCAAAGCAGCCAGTGGGATACCTGAAGGAACTTGCTATTAACCCTTCCTCTTTAGGTATATTGCCTGCAACCTCCCATTGCCTGTACTTGCTGGGATCAGTACTTCCCTGGCCTAAGCTGGACCCCAGACAGGAAGACGTGACGGGTTAGAGACCAGGAGATCTGTTCTAGCCCCAGTCTCACCTCCAGCTTGCTGTATAACCTTGGCCAAAGCCTTCATTAATAAGTCATGAAATCAATTTAGTGGGTGTTTAATTG
>NW_005313978.1:0-946 GCF_000412655.1 Myotis brandtii
TTTTTTGCCCAATGAAATGGAATTTTTCCTATGAATGTTGTTTCTGCCATAAAATACTCCCAACCCACATTAATTACAGTTATTTACTTCTACTTCTGAGACTTCATAATAGTGGTCTATATTCCTATTATTGCAGCACTACAAAAAGTGTGGCAGTCCATGAGACACATAAGCAAACTGAGAGTAAGCAATTAGCAAATATTAAGCAATTTGATGCACTTAATAATTTTTTTAATTGGCCTTGCTTTTGTCTTTTTTAGTAACTTATTTCATTTTTTTCACTTATTTCATTTTACCCAGCATCACAGTTAATTCACACACCTACCTTGCCCACTAGCTAGCTTGCCAGCCTGCATTTTTTAAAATCTGCCCAAGCTGACACCACAGTGTTTTGGGGATACAAGCTCAAAAGGTAATATTGATAGAAACTGAGTTAAGATTTTTCTGTAGTCTTACATTTAAACTGCCCTCTTAATAATCTCTATGAAACACAAAAGGTAACTTTCTTTTGTTTAGCCCCAACTGTTTTTATTGTAGGCCAATACCAGTAAAGGGAGGCAGTTTCTTTACCTTCACTTTGTGACTCATTCTATCATGGCTTTCATGATGCTACTCAGAGAAACAAAATATCCACATAATATCTGCATGATCATTTTTTCAATGAAACATGATATCACTTTATCTTCAAAGAAAGCAAGGGCAAGTTCACTGTGGCTACAGACTTAATAGTAGACTCATCACCAAGGCATTTGTCTGAGGCTTTCAATCTTCTTTGCTGGTCAGATAAAAAGCTGTGCAATGAACACACAAAATCCTTTTTGCAATATTGCATGGAGGTCAGAATGTCATTATAACAAACACAAGATGAATCATTCATGTTTTGAGGATGACTCAGTATTTCAGAGATTAATCATCCTATATAATAAAGAGGCAATATGCAAATTAA
>NW_005313979.1:0-946 GCF_000412655.1 Myotis brandtii
AAAAAACTAATGAAATTAAATAAGTAGCAAGTATACTTAGTGGAAATAAAAGATAACACCAGCTTCCTTTAGGCTATCATAGTGTCATTCTTGGATTCTTATACTATCACGTCTAACTATGGGAATTAAGATTTACTAATTTCCTTTATTATTTCCTGAATACAAGTATTACCTACTATCTCTACTTTTCTAGATTCCATAGGACATGTAATCACTGGTGATCTCAGTTACAATATTAAAGAGAGGTGACATGTGGTTCAGCAGAATCTACGGCAAAGCATATTAACCAATATGTGCTACATTAAGTGATAGACCATGAAATAAGCAAAGGGTAGACTGTTCTGATTTGATGATAATCTGGAAAGGGTTGGATTGTTAAAAATATGTGTCCATGAAGCAAAAATAAAGTACATGGTGAGGTCAATCTTTCCCTGCTTATTATAGACTGAATTGTATCTCTACCCAAAACTCAAATGTTGAACCTCCAATGCCCAATATGACTATATTTGGAAATAGGGCCTCTATGGAGCTAATAAAAGTCAAGTGAGGTCATTGGTGTGAAGCCCTAATCCTATAGAACTGGGCTCCTTTTAAGAAGAGGAAGAGACATCAGAGTTCTCTTCCCTCTGGGCACAGAGAAGAGGCCTTATGAGGTCACAGCAAGAAGGTAGCCGTCTACAAACCAGAAAGAGAGCAACTGCAAGAAACCAAATTTGCTGGCAACTTTGTCATGAACTTCTAGCCTCCAGAACTTTGAGAAAATAGATGTTTGCTGCTTAAACCAACCAGCCATTGGTATTTTGTTATGGAAACCCAAGTTGACTGATACATTGGTCCATGCATTTATTTACATAAATAATATTACACGTAAATATAATTCATCGCTCTTTTTAATGAATTACTAAATGTGTTCTGTTGAAAAGGATGCCATGGGTTCACTGTTGCC
>NW_005313980.1:0-946 GCF_000412655.1 Myotis brandtii
GAGATTATTTCATTTTGACCTTTTCTTCCCATAATTCATATAAGGTGAAATTCATTTTAGTAGTCATTCATCAAAGGCATTTTGGCTGTTATTATTAAATCCTTGCTTTTAAAAGTAAGCAAATGCTTATTAAGAGGAAATTATTGGGCTTCCAGATAGTCTTCATTTAAAAAAAATCATCCTTAAACAATGTAAGATCACAGAATTTTTAGAGTTGCTTAAACTTTGCTTCCCAACTGGCTTTTAAGTCATTCATTTACAGACCAAATTGCAGAGAGAAATACATCATTTCTCCCTCCTGTTTGGGAGGTTGCTCTTTTAAGTGAATGCTTATCGATTGTCCAGTCCTTCTGAGGTGCTTGTTTCTCACTGATGGCCATTATCACTGACCAGAAAGCACTTCAATAAAGCACATAACACATGTGAAATGAAGGTTTGGGGGTAAAAATCTTTCCTACTGTAACTTGATTTGTGGATAAGTAGAGTATAAGGAAGCTGCCTCAGCTGGTTCTGCTGTCTACCTCCTTCTGATGATAAGGGAAGGGACAAAGCAGAGCTCAAGTTTTCACTGGAGGACACATTTTTTTTCTTAGATGTTTGCTTACAAAAGCAGAAAAAGCTGCTGTTCATGTTTTCATTTAGTTGACAAAATCACAGTTATCTATTTTAGGGAGTATTTGATTTTTGTTAACAACTGTGAGTCATTTAATATATAATACATGCTTTGGGTTTCATTCTGTCAAACTTCAGAACAAAATTTCAGATTTCCTGTAAATGGAATATATGATTTGTCTAACGTAGAATAAATCTGACATATGTTTAAATAAAATGATTGCATAATGAATTACTTTAACCTGGGAACCTGAGATTCCTAGAAGATCTGAAAATGCCTTGGAAAATATATGCTGATTTTAATGTACATGGTGCAAAGTTTCTTTTGATGATA
>NW_005313981.1:0-946 GCF_000412655.1 Myotis brandtii
TGTGCTCATGCGGCAAATGATTCCCACCGTTTTCCACTTTAAAAATGGGCGTGGGAATAACACACATGATTCAGTAATATGTTCAGAGTCCTTTAGAACCTCCTCCCCTTCATTTCCTTGCTGTCTCCTATGCTTCAGTTGGGCAATTTTACCCACGTAGCCCATGTGCCTTCTGGAGTGAAAAATCATGTGGGTGCTTCTGGAAAGTGCAGTTCAGTAGGAGGGTCTTCAGGACACTGTCTGAGGGGCTTTTCTAGGACGTTTCGCTTTTTTCCAACCCTGGGCTAGGCCTGAACACAGCCTCCTGGAGTCGTTTCCGGAGGACCTTGGTCATCCCACACCTGCAGTGCAGTGGCCTGGCCTGACCCAGGAGGGAAGCAAACCGTAAGCACAGAAGGACACCCCGCTCTCCTGACAGATGCTCCTCTGAAAAACAGACAAGGCGAGAAGGAATCGCTGCCAAAGGGTTTTTAGCACCAGTTCTGTTGCAAAACCCAGCCTCATGTTTGTGATTGATAACCCTCCTGGTGTGAGGGACTCAGACTTCTCGCCTGGAGGGGAAAGTGATTCCTTAGCCCGAGGTGTTACTGTGCACAGAGATGTGGGGAAGAGGAAGGGAACGGAAGAGCAGAGCTTATGGAGGCCAGAGCTGTGCGCCAATGTTGCTTTAGCTGCTATGGTTTTCAGTGTCCTCTTCCAACTGATGATTCTCACTTATTTGGCCATCAATTCTTTGACACTCCTCCTGGTGAGAGGGAGGGACTATTTGCTTTCTTCCTGAATCTAGGATGGCCTATTGAGCAAAAGTGATACGCACCCATTCCAGGGCTGCTTCTACTGTGGCTTCTTGGGGCCCTTGTCTATCATGTGAGAAATATACCAATCTGCTGGAGCAACCACCCGGAGAGGCCCTGAGACTACATGGAAGTGGAGAGGAGACCCACAG
>NW_005313982.1:0-946 GCF_000412655.1 Myotis brandtii
GGGCGGGGAGCTTTTTCTTGGATAAGTGGAGTGAGTATTCTCATATGAATTAGAGATGCTGGCTTATTAGGCAAGTCTCCTATAAGGACCCATCACAACCCTACCTTTCCTCTTTCCGATGCCTCCAGCTCACACTGCCTTATACCCACCTGCCTCCTCGCAGCTCTGCTCAGATATTTGCTTTGGCTGATCTTTAACCTGTTCTTTATCTGTTTTGTATGAACTGCTAAAACTGTTCCTTTAGGCCCAGTTTATGCCTTTCCCACCAGCAGAGTACGTACACAGAAAGTTCTTTATAGATTGACTTAAAGCCTTGGTCTCTTAAAAGATGAATTTAAAAAAGTATGGTGTTTTCTACCTACCATTGAGTGGTGATTCTCAAAACTTAGCTGAAGGGTTTGTTGCAACAAAGATTGCTGCCCCCCGCACCCCGCCACGTTTCTACTGATTCTGTTAGACTTTTCATCTTTAACAAGTTCCCAGCTCATGCAGCTGCTCCAGGACCACCCTCGGAGACCCACTGCTCTAGAGAATGTACCCTCGTTTCTTTGTTTGTTCCCTATTACATCCTACAAAAATCTGCATTTTATATTTTTTGGAGATTAAAAATTTAATCCTTGTTGCAATCCAAGTGCCAGATTTCAAAATTGGTTAGTAAGCCACGCAAGTATGATAAGTGTGTGTTGTGATGTTTGAAAAACAGTCAACCAGGATGATGTGCTCGGTTACGAACTATGGTTCGTTTGGAACTTTGTAGGCTGCCTATGTGTCTCGCTCGCTTTCCAACTCATGTGTTTTGACCTATAACCATTTTCCTACAGGCAGCTGCTCAATCCGTGTTATTTGTCCTGATCACGTTTCTCCTTATTTTACTCCCATCCTCAGAGAGCTGTCTTCAACATTCCAAGAAATATCAGCTTTGGGAAAAATTAAGAATGGCCTCCAT
>NW_005313983.1:0-946 GCF_000412655.1 Myotis brandtii
ACCAACTGCAAGGTGGTGGCAGTAGTTCAGGTGTGAGATGAAGGTGGCTTAGAGTGGGAGTGTAAGGGAGTTTTGGAAGCAAAGTTCAGATTTTTATGGTAGATTGGATATTGAAAGTGCTCAGATTAACCATTGCTAAGTATCACAAAATCTCAGTGTCGTACGACAATATCCTTTATGTAGCTCACACATCTGCGGGTTGGCTGTCTATGCTAGGCTCTTAGGCTGCTGTGCCCCGTACCTGCCCGATTCTGGATCTTTACACACTCTTAGTCACATGCTGACTGCTTATGTTTGTTGTTGTTTCAGAGTGTTACCCTCATCTGCTCACTTGGCTAGATTGTAGCTTCTTGAGAATATGGTCACACTTTAAAAATATTCTCCAACATGTAGTTAAACATAAGACCAAATAAATGCTAGGCTCTTAATACCTTAATAAGTATTGGTTTATCTACCAAATTATATAAAGTTAGAATATTTGTTCAGAATTTAGAAGGGGTATATTGAATCACTTTCTAATTGATTGATTGATGCATTAATACATTAATTTACTCAAATTTAGCAGTTACTGCAGTAGTCACTGTATTAGGTCTTGAGGATTCAGAAAATTCTAAAACCTACCCCCTCCTCATGGAACTCAGTCTAGTAGGGGAGAGAGACCTATAACGGAAAACAATATGTGTAATTCAGCGTCCTTCAGAACATTTAGAACATAATCTTACAAAATAACCATTAAAACTTCAGACCCAGCCCTGGCTGGATTGGCTCAGTAGTTAGAGCATAGGCTTGAGGACCGAAAGGTTGCAGGCCCAATTCCTGATCAAGGGCAAATACCTTGGTTGCAGTTTAGATCCCTGGCCCCAGTCAATATGTCTCTCAAATGTAGATGTTTCTCTTTCTCTCTCTCTGTCTCTCTCTCTCTCCTCCCTCCCTTCCACTCTCTCTA
>NW_005313984.1:0-946 GCF_000412655.1 Myotis brandtii
ACTGAGCCACGCCAGCCGGGCTACTTGCCTTAGCTTTTATCAAACCTCTTTATCACATTCCAAAAACGCAGGCCAGGAGTTCTGTTTGGTGGGCATGACCAGTCCACAGTCAGGTTAACACTGAGCCGTCCTGACTAGATGCTGGACTTTCATTTCAGAACATGATTGAGCGCTGTGGTCAGAAAGCCCACTGAGACAGCTCTGGGACATGCAGACAAGGGATCTGCCCAGCGATTTCGCTTTTGGAGATTGAAATGGACTCTGTCTTTATCATCATTAGCCGACCACCCGGTCAGCTCCGCGGGCTGGACTATGACACCAGGTTCCTTCTCTCACAAGCCTTTTAACTGGGAATGATGTTCTCTAGGCACACACGTCTCATTTCTCCTTTGAAAATCAATGGATCATGTATTGCATCTTGAAAAGGTAATAGGACATGAGCTCCAGGTTCCTTTTACCCGATGAGAGGAGGCAGTTTAGTGTTAGCTGTAGAAAATAACACCCAGTGGGATGGGGAGCGTGGCAATCATCACACTAAAGCCTGTGATTGTCTCAGAGCTAAATGTTTGGGGACACACCCTCAGGAGGCGAGCATGACTCCTCAACTGCACGCTGTGCACGGTGACCTCCTTCCAGAGGGGGGACAAGCACCCCCTGCAGTGGAGAAGCCTGACCAGCACCACCTCAGCCAGGGGGGCAACGTGGACACTGAGAAGTCACGTCGAGAGCATGCGCACGTAATCGGATGTGATAGAATGGCCTTCGTCTCTGTGGTCTTGTTCCTCCTGACCCATCACCCCAGTTCACGGATGAGGAAAACATCACTCAAACCCCACTTTGTAGGACTTTCTACAAAGCATTTGACCAGAACCCCTCAAAGCTGTCAAACAATAAGGAAAGCCGGGAAACTGGCGTCACCAAGACTAGCCCGAGGAGACGTGATGAC
>NW_005313985.1:0-946 GCF_000412655.1 Myotis brandtii
GTCCTTATCTTTTAGAGATGTGTTTAGAAATATTTATGGATGGGGAAAAATCAAATAAAACCCATGTCACTAATTTTTATCAGGCTCAAATCCCCACTGATGTCTATGAATGCAAGTTCCCAGGATCTCAACAGTGTAGGAAGCACCAAGCCCAGGGGCCAGTGCCAGGACCTCCCCTAACAAGCCTAGTGACCTTGGGTGAGTCACTTTGCCTCCTTCTTCTCTAAATGCAGAGGCTGAGCTCAGTGATTTCCACACCTCGTTCAGCTGTGTGGTTCTTGGGCTGAATGACATCAGTGACCTGGGTCTGGTGGGACAAATTTTGGCAGAAAACTTCTTTAATAGAGTGTAGACTGTGCCTGTTATGTATTCTCCAATTTGCTGGGGTGCAGACATAATCTTCATCATAAATATATGTTTTTTTCTATGAGAAAAATATTGATATTCAAACTTCAACTTTGTTTGGCAGTGGAACCCTTTCTTCAAATGAAATATTCCCCAGATGCCAACGTTTATAAAACCTTTAAAGAGAGCTGCGCTGGTCTAAGGGAGAGCCAAGAATCCCCCAAAATAGCATCCTTTGCAAATGCACTGCTCTCGGCCATCCTGGCCAGCACAAATCTAACAATATTAAAAGAAACATTTAGTAAGTGCAATAATTATGATTCTATAAAGCAGGCTCAGAAAACTTTTTCTGGGAAGGGCCACATAGGAAATGGTTTAGGCTTTGTAGGCCACAAGGAAGGTCTCTGTTGCAGTGGCTCAATTCTACCCTCATAATGTGAAAATAGCCATAGAAAATACACAAAAGCCCAGCCGGCGTGGCTCAGTGGTGAGTGTCAACCTATGAATCAGTATGTCCAGGTTTGATTCCTGGTCAGGGTATATTCCCTGTGTTGCTTGCTCGAACCCCAGTGTGGGGCATGCAGGAGGCAACCAATCAATG
>NW_005313986.1:0-946 GCF_000412655.1 Myotis brandtii
AGGAGAAAGGGCCTCTTGGGGAACCTGCCCTGTCATCCCCTTAGCCTAGACTGGTCCAAGGTAAGAAATCAGGAAATAGCAGCATTGGGACCAGGTCATTGGTCAGTTCTCTTTTGTTTGTGTTTCCTTGTGATGAGTTAACACCCACTGAAGACTGACCTAGGGCACAGCACTGGCCAGGAGTGTGTGTGCGTGAGTATGCACACACACTGGAGTTCTCAGTTCTTCTTTCTCTTCTGCTAAGACCAGAGCTCTGCTGAGTTTAATGAGAGAGTTGGAGGCCTTGGGGTTTTTTTAGTCACCTTGTCTGAAGTTTTGTCCTTTGTGTGCCTCTGTCCATGCCCTAGTGTGCAGTAGTCTGTCTGTGTGTGTCTCTGGGTGACTGTGTATGTGTTTCAGAAGCTGCTAAGGGTCCCTCTATGTATGACATGTGACAAGAAGTCCCTCTTCCCACCCGATACCCAGGAGAAGAAAGCACTGGTTCTGTCACGCTCTGCCATTCCGAAGGCTGGCCCGTGTCTGGCATAGGGACTCATCAACTAAGAAATTCCAAATAGAGTTACTGACCAGTTTTTCTCCAGGGTCTGAAATAACCCAGAGGTGCAGCAGCAATGACCATCACAACAAGCAAACTTGCAGACAGCCGAGGAACCAGACAGTTACTGCTGCTCGGAGAGGACAAGGCATGAGGTCCTGGGGGATGAGGAGGCGTGACCATGCATGTTGAGGATGAGATTCAGAAATGTGCTCCAAACAGGCACAAAAGAGGCAGATGGCTGGCATTAGGGGCAACCACATGGCCTGGCCTGCACACACCCTGGAGATGGGAATCAGGGATGACTCAGAGGAGGCCAGCAGGGAAGGGCCATTATTATGGAGGACTATGTGGCCCTCGCATTGTGCTGCCCATTCTCCATGGACTTCATTGTACCCCCCCCCCCCCCGG
>NW_005313987.1:0-947 GCF_000412655.1 Myotis brandtii
ACACACACACACACACACACACACACACGTCCCACAAAGGGCTCCTGCATAGCCCTCCACTGTTCCTCCTCTCCCAGCCCCATGCCCCAGTTGGATTAGTTAGGTTTCTGCCCTCCCCTGAGGAGTGGGCTCTGTAGGGTGTGGAGTCCTAGTTCTGAGCTGCTAATCAGGACCTGCTCCCTAGGTGACTCTGGCCCTACGTGCCTGCCTGGTCTCCACTGAGGTCCTGGCTAGTGATGAGAGCAAGGGCTTTGGAGTCAGACAAGCCTGAGCCACCATCCCAAGCCCACCGCTTCTTCACTGCGTTACCCTGTACAATTTCCTCAATCTCTCTCAGCCCCAATTCCCAACACCATAACTATAAGACCTACCTTACAGGTTGCATTGTGGACTAGAGATGACCTTTGTAAACACCAAGCACCACGTCTGCCTAGCAGGTGGTTAGTCAATGGTGGCTACTGCTATCACTCTCTGATAGTCAAATGACCTGTCCTCCAAAGGACCCATCCATTCAGCCAAATACTTGTTGAGCACCTACTCTGTGCCAGTCACTGGAAATAAACCATGAACAGGACAAAATCCTTGTCCTCGTGGCACTTAGATTCATAACAAAAGAGATACAGTGCCTGTATGAGTTTGCTAGAGCTGCCATAAAAGTACCACAAACCGGACGGCTGACACAGTAGAAATGGGTCATCTCATAGTTCTGGAGGTCAGCAGGGTTGGTTCTTGCTGGGGGCTGCTCCACACATCCCCCCAGCAGCTGGTGGTTTGCTAGCAGTATCTGATGCTCCTTGCTTTGTAGATGCATCAGCTCGATCTCTGCCTCCATCTTGATGTTCTTCTTGTATCCAACTTATCCCTTTTTATAAGGACACCAATAATTTTTGGGTTAAGGCCCATCCTAATGACATCATTTAAACTTGATTACCTCTGTAAAGACTATT
>NW_005313988.1:0-947 GCF_000412655.1 Myotis brandtii
AGATGAAGGAAAAGAAGGCATGAGCAGATCATGGGGGACCTTGTTGGTCTAAGTCAGTCATGTAATGGGAAGTCACTAAAGACTTTAAGCAGAAGAATGGCATGGTTTGATCTCTATTTTTGAAAAATCGTATTTACTTCTGTGTGGAGAATACATTGTAGAGCAACAAAAATGAAAGCAGTGAGACCAGGAAATGATTATTGGAAAGGACCAGAGGAGATTCAATGGGAGCTTGAATGTGGGACACAACAATGGGGTAGAGAGGATGACAGATTTAACATACAGAGGGTTTGGCTGGACCAGATGAGGGATTGAATGTGGGACTACAAGGAAAGGGCTAAGTCAGGGTTGAAGCCTGGAATTTTGGCTTCACCACCTGGGTATACTAAGGAAGGATAAGTTGTTTGGGGAGAATTAAAGCTGAAAACCAAGAGATCTGTCACTCCCCACCTCTCTCTTCTTTACCAGGAGAAGCCTCCTTAAAACCTTTGCTGCTGGTGTACCATGGTTTTGTAATGTGTGTATCTAATGGATTTTGAGTCCCTGGAAAATAAGGAGTTTGTTTTACTAAGATCCCAGACATTACCAAAGTGTCTGGTGCAAGTAGGTACTCAAAAATACACTTAATTAATAATGCATGAATTGAAGTAAAATGTTTCAAGTCCAATTACTTGTCTTTTTTGAAAAGTAGTATTTTGCATAAATGAGTGCAGTATATCCTTGTGCCTTGATTTATGAACTATTTTATTCACACTGGAAAATATGTGCCATATACAATTAAAGAGTTATGATTGCAATTTTGGTGTGCCATAATTAAAAGAAACCTCTGCATGAAAATCAGATACTTTATGTAGAGAAGAAATATTAATAAATATAATTGAATGAGATAGAATATTTTACCCAAGTGCCTTCATTGGTCCATAAAAATATATGTGAGTAGAGTACTT
>NW_005313989.1:0-947 GCF_000412655.1 Myotis brandtii
CTGAGCTTTAGTTCCCTTGTGGACTAAATGGAGATAATAATACCAGCAATTACTTTTCTGATATATTGTGTGTCCTGTAACAAGGCTTTATACATGATAACTAAGTTTTACTGAAGTAAATACATAGGTTTGTTTGACTTTGAAGTAAGTGCAACTCTCATATGTTGCCTATAAATTTGTTTCTTCTGAGTTTACATGTTCCTCTATATAAGAAAGTGCAGATTCCCGAATATCTAATACATACTATTGAATGTTTTTATTTACCACCTTGTCCAAGATAAAAGCCTTCCTACCTCACATTGTCTTTGTGATATTTTACTTTCATAATTATAACATTTTATCTTTTTCAATGTCTGGCAGATTCTTTTGCTACACCTTATTACAATCTCCAGCACTATCTTTATCTCCATAAATGAATAGCTGGAGTAGAAAATATTTGATTCTCAGAATGACTCTAATTTGCGCTCAATCAGAAGGAGCATTTTCACAGAAGCAAGGTGACTGTCCATACTGTAGAGGTAGTAAGCCATTTTTTAATAGCTTAAAATGTCAAGGCCTTCCATTATAGCTAAGAATATTAATATAAAAGAAGGTCATATGCCAACATTCACATTATGAGAATAAGTGATTTGTATTAATCTAAATAATTGAAATCGTGGTACCTTACAAATTTCTCTTGTTAAAAGGGTATCATCATTTAACGTGTTAAATATTGATAGGATATTTTTAAAAGACTGCTAAAAATATGTTGCTATATCAAAAGAGATTATTTAATATTTTCAGGATTATATAAAGGAAAGCTATAGACGAATAAGGTGTTCTTAGGTTTCTCAGGGCAATTTAGGTAAACTTAATTAAAATTGTCAGTACGTTTCAGAAATAAAAACCTTAGAGAAAACACTTTTTTTAGGCATGGAAGTGAGCTGACTCCTCCAGCCCCAGTCAGC
>NW_005313990.1:0-947 GCF_000412655.1 Myotis brandtii
TTCCTAAGAGCCTCAACCTACCTGGCAAGTGCTGTAGCATCAATCAGAGTACTGGACCCCTGGATCTACTCAATAAATTCCTGCTATTTGTATGGTAAAGCATACAAATAACTTAACTTACAGAAGATCTCACTCAATGGCCACTCCACAACTTCTCAGCAATGTGAGCACAAGCTAGTTATATATTAATTTTAGTTTCCTTATCTGTGTAATGTGACATCTAGCTTGTTAACAGCAAAAGGTTAACCAAACCACAAGCATAACTGAAATAACATGCAAATATATCTGATCTTTATTAGACACTCCAATGTTGACTATAAATTTGAAAGGTGGCCATATGGCTACAGACAGATGGAAGCTGACACCTGTAGTTGAGGAAAGTTATGTGATATTTAGAAATTGGGTCCCACTAGGCCTTGGTTTTCTTATCCACAAAATGAAGGCCTTGAACAAGTAGATTTGGAGGGTCACTGAAATTTTAATGGTTTCTATTTCTGAGAAGCAAGATGTTGGTGAATGATTCTAATCAAATTCTTCCTAGGCCCCAAGGTACTGGTACAATATTGAATACAAAAAGAATAATAGAAAACTCA
The DNA here is from genome assembly GCF_000412655.1 of Myotis brandtii. Taxonomy (NCBI): domain Eukaryota; kingdom Metazoa; phylum Chordata; class Mammalia; order Chiroptera; family Vespertilionidae; genus Myotis; species Myotis brandtii. The sequence continues at coordinate 594 of NW_005313990.1, forward strand.
CCACTAACTGAAAAGACAGCATCTCTCCACTCATTGGGCGTATTCTTATATCTTAGATATATATCAGTTGGTGCTTACGGGTGATATTATTGAGCTGGCAAAAACAAAAAGTAGTGGGCATTTTATTATGCCAAATTTATCCAATTCAATAAGAAACTATATCCTATTCAGGGATTCTTCCTATTATTTCAGTATCAAATTGATATGAAGGTGATAAAAGATAGTAATTGTTTATTCAAATTACCTTTTGTGGGAAAATGAAAAGTTAGCAACTCTATATCAATTTGTCAATTTTTTTATTGTGTTTAATTTTCGGGTTCATAAAATTTGAAAGTCTAGAAATCACTGACCTAT
>NW_005313991.1:0-947 GCF_000412655.1 Myotis brandtii
ATTCTAAAACATAGGCTTTGAGTAAAATGTGTGCCTTCCGAATAAACTACTAACCTTACTAAAAGCAAACCCTCCCAAAACACTTTACCCAGCTTACACAGCCTGAAGACTATTCCTGATTCTAGAGACAGAGTGACACAGCTAAGAGAATGGATCTGCTTTCTTAGTGTCTTAAGTTATATACATCTTACAACATTTTCTTTCTCTTAAATATTCCCTTTGTTACAGGAAAGTTCCACATATTTACTGATAAAAGTTTAAATTTATTTGACAATAATTTTCCCAATACCAAGACACTTATACCAAAATAATAACCCAAACTTAGTATTGTGTGACTTTGACAATGCTTTTTAACTTCTCTGGACTTCAATTTTCTTCTATATAAAATTTGGAAATGCAGTATCTGCCTCACAGAATTAAATGATAAAATTCACATAAGATATTTTGAGTTTGTCTGATATCTATCTATGAGCTCAATGTTAGTTGTTGCTGTAAATTTTATCAACACTCTTATTAGCACAATTATTGTTCTAGAAAGACCAAATGCAATTATATGAACATGTGTTTCTTGTTTCACTCCATTATAAGACCTGAAGAGTATGGAGTTTGGGAAGTGATGACCATGGGCGAATACGCTTTGACATACTTGCCTTTTGTAGAAAGTGTGATATATAGTTAAAGATGACAATCAGTGATTTATGATCACCATTATCCAAAAATGATACTCAATTAGTTCAGGTCATAAAATGTGGTGGAAAAAAAAAAAAGAAGGGATGGAGGAAGGCAAATAGGGAGGGAAAGAGAGGAAGAGACAATAAACGGAAGAAGGAAGAAACCAAATAAGAAAGGAAGAAAGGAAGAGAGAGGGAAGGAGGAAGGAATGGAGGGAGAAAGGAAGGAAAGGGTTTTGTTGTTTCAGGTTATTGAAGGAATTCAAGAAAATACAA
>NW_005313992.1:0-947 GCF_000412655.1 Myotis brandtii
TGTTAGTCAGCTTGCTCTCCCATTCAGCATGAAGGTGTCTCAGACCTTCCCTACTCTCTCCAACCTCCACCCTCCCACTTTCCCCCTTTCCCGCAGCCAAAAGATCTTAACAGTGTACTTGAGAGCAAACAGAAGCCGTTAATGGGACTGACTTCCACTTTCTGCCGCACAATGTAGAAACTTTCCTCCCTCCCTCTTAGAGCCTTTCTCACCCAGGAATTTGGATCTAGAGGCAGTTCTCCAGGCAAAGATGAAGTTCTATCAAAACCGCCTTTGCAAAACCCTTAAATAGCCCACAAAACACAGGGCTGGTTCATAGGAAGGCTGGTCTACAGCTTTGGAACAAATCAGATTCTTCAGTTGGACACCAGCTCAAGTAGTTGGCTCAAACCAGAGTGAAGAAAAAATAATCTCACTGCATCTTTAAGCACTAGGAGGTACTTGGAGTGGAAAGATGCTTCCACTGAGGACGGCCAGCTGGAAGGAAGACTGGCTGAGGAGGGAACAGCAGATTCCCACCTTCCCTCTCAGGCCGAGGCTGGGACACATCCTAACTGAGAGGAACGGAGGGCGTAACTGCCCTCACTGTTTTAGTCATTATTCTCTTTTACTTTCTTGCCTAGCAGCTAAGGATAAATTTGCTTAATGTAAATGTGTTTGTATGACTCCCCTGTAAATCTAGGAATGTGCTGGAGACGTTGGAGAGCAATTTGTTAAGTATATATTACCTGGTTTTGGCATCAAAAAGTTTACATTCTTGGGACAAACAAGATTTTCGAAAAGAAATATTCAATAATCTAAGCAGCATGTTAAGAGTTTAACAGACTAAATTGTAACTTGGTGTGGCCACAGGTTGTTAACATACCTACTGTAGGGACGGTAGCCACAACCCTTCCCAGCTTCAATTTATACAACATGGTGGTTTTTCCTACTCCATCCAAACCCAA
>NW_005313993.1:0-947 GCF_000412655.1 Myotis brandtii
CAGAATCTTGTTAATTTTTTCGTTCATACCCCTCGGTGTATAGCTGGGGCGGTCTGTATGTAAGGGACAGGTCTGGAGTGAGATGTTGGATTGAGAAAGGACAACAGGGCTTCTAAACTTTTCCATACCTTCAGCCCTGCCATCCCAGGAAGCTGCCCCTGGGTGACATTTAACCTTCTCCCGTGAATCTCAGTCAAGAGGATTTTCCATTGAGATTTAAATCCTGAACGGATTCCGAGTTGCAAGGCCCACCTGACTGCACGTGAGAACGATGGTCGCTGAGAACCCAAATGTGCTGATGCAGGCTCATGAAGCTCTAGGCAGTTGACCTGGCAGCTCTGGTGTGAGATGAGGTGGAACCTAAATATGCAAATTGGTTCTTTTCCAGGCCTCTGCCATTTGGAGTCGGACTTTCCTGATGAGGAGAGTGTTGCCCGTCCCTTTTCGGGGGACAAAAGTGTTTGGACCATGGCTGGCAATAAGGAACGATAATAATGTTTATAAGAAGCCACCTTCCATTTGTGTCGCACGCCACATTGAACAACGCAGTGTCATATCCATTATTGTATTGGATCCTTGAAGCAATTCAGTGAACTAGAAAAATTACCACAGCCTGAGAGGAGGCATATTCTTAAAGGACTCATGGTCGCTAGCATGCTTTTCGAATGTGTGCGTCTGTGCTTGTACATAAAAATGACCTCCTTTCTGTCTGATGGGTATATACTCTGCTCTTTAAATTTTACTTTTTAATATTTCGTTTGCCTTTTAGAAATCTCCCTAAATGACCTTTTGCATCTGTTCTAATATCTCACGGGCATTAGCAAAACTAATTATGGAGAAGAAATGCACACACGACTGAACTCATCCCGGAATTTCTGCTAGAAATTCTCCCTATCACAGGAGATGGTTAGCCTGCCTTCCTTCCTTTCTTCCTTCCTTCCTTCCTT
>NW_005313994.1:0-947 GCF_000412655.1 Myotis brandtii
CCCAGAGGTTGTAACTCTTGATGGCAAGAAATCACATGAGAATAAAGACAATAATAGCTAGTTGAGGCCCAGAGAGGTTGAATAACATGCCTAAGGTTGCACAGCTACAAAGCAGCAGAGCCGAGGCTGCATTGGAGCTGCCTGGTCTGAAGACTGTGCTCCTACCTGCTGTGCTCTCGCCCTGGGCCACTCGTACTGCATTAGGCCCCTGACAGAAACCACCCCCCAGGTGTTCAGGTTGGAGAGTTGGTGTGAGGGTAGGTGAAGGGATTTTAAAAGGTAGGCAAAGGGGCTTTTTGCCCATCACATCTCAGGTTCTCGTGCGAAGGAGACTTGGGCACCAGGCCCCCGAGGCCAGATGCACACCCCCTATTTTTTGCTTTCTTCCCTTTCGTTCTGCAACCCAAGAACTTGCTTCATAGCTTGTTCTCCGCTCAAAAGTTCCTCCACCCGTTTCCAACAACTTGCTGCTTCACATGAAACCTCATCCAGGTAATTTTCCACTTCACACTGCAAAGACTAATAGCCAGGGGGCTATTTTTATAGGAAAAACTCCTCAAAGCGGAGCAGCCCTCCACTCCTGGGCAGACAGCAGAAGCCTGCAGGCCCGCAGCGCCTGGTGGAGCTGGAAAACATTAACTCCGAGTATAGATTTCCACTCATCCCTGGCTACTCCTCGCCGTGCTGAGTTCCGATACTTCCTGGCCATCTGAATCCACTTCTGTCTCTTTAATCACAGGGCCGGGTGTCTCCTGCCTGGCCTCTCGGGGAACTCGGCATGTGGTGCTCTCGGGGCTCTCCTCCCCCGTGGGAGAGATTCAGCAGAAAGTGCCTCCACAGGGCAAGGAGGGAGTGAGGTCTCTGAGCACCTACGGAGCTTTTGGGCCAGAAATGGTGATTCTCACAATCTCTGCGTGGGTTGGTTTCTCAGAAGTGGATGCTGAGAT
>NW_005313995.1:0-947 GCF_000412655.1 Myotis brandtii
CTCTGATTGCCTGGGTCCCACTGGAGAGTTAACAGGTGGTCACACCCTCTTAATGACCTCCTCCAACATTACCAAAAAGGACGTCTTGTTATACCCTTTCCCAGGGCAATAATACATACTTGCCTTATACTTCTAAGTGCAGAGTCAACCTTGAAGAGACTTTCCAGATCCAAAAAAGGAACTCCTCCAGGACAACTTTCTCTTTACACCAAGACTAAGACATGGCTGGTGGCTTTTTAGAAAACAGCCATTTGCTTTTTTATTGTTTTTTAAATAATTAAAGTGCTATCTAAACAATGTACCATGGTTCCCAACTATTTCATACCCTAATTACACTGACGTGCTTTCTGATATGAGAGCACATGAGTGCACCTAAAGGAAATAAGACTGAAAGCACAGTAGGATTTTAATAACAACAGAAATAAAATCCAGAATAACACGAACATAACACATTGTGCTTCCTGAAATCATATGTATCTTCACCTGCTATTGCTAATCCAGAGAAGGATTGATTGAAATTTTCCCAGCTGGTAAATTGTAGCAGATAGCTGTGTGCAAAGTTGCGTTACTGGAAACCTAATGACACCCTATGCAAACATGAAACTTCAACATCACATCTTTTACTCAGCTTGAATATCTTAATAATGTACCAAACACTGGGTCTATGCATCCAGTAAATATTTACTAGTAATCTACTCTCTTTATCACATTATTTTATTCTATCTTTATACTATATCCATTCATCGCCTGTGAGTTCTCTATATTTGTGTTGTCTCTTTTAAATATGAGACACCAAGGTTATGAAAGACTTGATATAGATATAAATATCAGGTTTTTTAGCATGCTATACTAAGGACTAGACAGTAATAATTGTACTTCATATAAATCTAAAAAAAACATCACAAATTATAGCAAAAAAGAAAATAAAAATAATATTTCTGTTTTTT
>NW_005313996.1:0-947 GCF_000412655.1 Myotis brandtii
CTCTCTACCCCAGCTTTGCTCCGAAGCAGAGTGGTTTCCTTCCTGCTCTTCGTGTCTTTCTCAAGAAATGTAAGCAAATCTGTCGGAAACACAGGAAACCCAGGCGCGTGTCAGCAAAATGTCACTGCAACTGATAAGTGCAAAGCATTTTCCCATCTTGTCCATCAGTTTTGATGAGGAAGCCAAGCAGAGTGCAGCCACGGAGCCCGAGGACTGGTAAAGATGCTACTTAAAAGAATGTCCTAGGTTAGTGCCTTAAAGTCTGAAATCCATTCCACTGAATTCATTATAAGCCAGCATAATATTCCATCTCTCAAAGCCGAACTACACTTTGTGATCACTGCATGGAGCCTTCTCTAGTAGATGCTATATTTTAGAATTATGACCGAAACACAACAACAGAACAAGCCCTGTGCCCTGATGTTTTATGACCTAAACAAAGCAAGACTTACACATGCCTGGGAAACAATTCACACTGACATAATTTTAAATTAACTCTATCTTAGATTCAAGAAGAATAAATGTCTGTACTGTTCTTCTAGCATAAAACCTGTTATGGCAGTTCCGACTTTTTATGTAAGAAAGTTATGGCCTTAGGTCACTAGATAGAATTACATTGATCAAATCTATTCTTGGCAAGCTCTTTGGGGTACAATCCACTTTACAAGAATAAACAAGTGGTAGCTATCAAAATCTTACACACACTCACATACAGCCACCACCACTCCCAGAATCAAGAATGCCCATCCCATTCCCAAATTAAAATGTGCCCCCATGAAGTCAACAACCCAAATGTCTGTGTAACAGGAAATGCTACACTCTAACCTGGCAAGAGAATGCGTGTTAAAAAGCATTACTTAAGCATGTAGATTTCTTAACAGCAATGTATCGTTGTCAATTTCCTGGTTTCCATATTGTACTAGAGCAGTGGTTCTCAACCTTCTGGC
>NW_005313997.1:0-947 GCF_000412655.1 Myotis brandtii
AAACATAAACCTTAAAGTCATAAAATTCATAAAAATAAAATAAAAACAGGTGAAATATATATAAGACAATAAAAATGTGGAATGCAAAAGAACAAAGGAAAACTAGAAATAGAAAATATAGTATTGGAAAATAATTTACATGTAAAATATTATAAATAGGGAATGCCTAAATATTTTATGTACCATGTGTTGCATAACTTAATTATTTAGTTATATGGTTTATGGGATGAAGACAAGTAGTATAAAGTGGAGAGTAGGTTGTTTGAAAATCAGAATTAATAAGAAATAGATCATGTATGACTTCTATAAGATGAAAATGTTTATACAGTTTTGACAATTTGGGGCATGGTAGGTGGACACAGTTGTTACTAAGATATATTCTGATTTGTAAAGAGAAATTGTAAATTCAAAAATTTTCTGTGAAATTTAAGCATTTTAAAATGCTTGATAATGATTTCATGATAATGATTTCAAATCTTTTATTAACATTATGTGGACCTAAAGAAAATAATGTCTACCATGTTACACTTTGTATTTGAAGGGCTGGTAAAAAAGAAAGGATCTATTAAAAGATTGAGCAAGAATGGTCTGAAGTTTAAGAGTAATGGAAGCTAAGAGAGCAAAGTTTTTCAGGTAGGAGTGAGTGGTAAACAGTGTTCAGTGTAGTAGGAAGAGCATAGAACAAGGGCTGAATTTATTCCATTCAATTTTGCAATGTATGCTTTAGTGATATTCTGAGAAAAGTTTCAGTGGAGTGTTAATAACTAAAACCATATGTCAGTGAATTGAAAAAATAACTATTAATCAGGAAAATTGAGTTAAAATGTATCATCTACTTTTGGCTCAGTAAAGAGTCAGGAGAGGATTATTTGTTAATCTTACATATATTTTCTTTAGGAAGGAAAGGACTGGAACATGCTTGTAGTGTAAGGGCAAAGATCCAATGC
>NW_005313998.1:0-947 GCF_000412655.1 Myotis brandtii
TTTTTTAATGCAATTGTAAATGGGATTGTTTTCTTAAGTTTCCCCTTGTGATAGTTCATTATTGGTGTATAAAAATGCAAATGATTTCTGGATACTTATTTTGTATTTCATATTTCACTGAATTCATTTATCAGTTCTAGTAGTTATTTAGTGGAATCTTCCGGGAAGCTTAAGAATTTCTGATACTCTGTGCAGTACCTAGAAATAAGGATTCTGGTGATTTTTATTTCCTGTCTGATTTATAGAGTATACAAAGAGATGCTCAGTGAACTTTAGAAATAAATAAATACTGAAATTGGAAACCTGAAATGGGCTACATTTAAATATACTAATATAGTGGAATCTCACACAAAATTATTAAATGGGTTGAGAGGCAGAGAAGCAGATTTCTAGTTCTGTATAATCTATAAAACCATTCATTCATGTCCCATTCTTTGAGTAAAGATATTTATTTTTAATCTTCCAAATGTGTAAAGCATGAATGAAGTTAGTCAACAAGCCACCAAAAATGAAATAATTTAAAATGCTGCTGGGGAAGAGGGAGAAGTGATATTGAGATAACTTGTCATATTCTTAATGTATATAATTTCATTTCATTCTCACAAACAGCTCTGGGAAGTTTTATTATTTCATTTTGAAATGAGGAAACAGAATCTCAGCAAAGTGTGAGTGGCTTGCCCAGGGATACCAAGGATAGATAGGGCCTGAATTCAAACCCTTGTTTATAATCCTAGCCATGACATCCATTGTATGAATTAAGTACAATGCTTAAGTACACTGGACATTTTTGTAAAATGATTTAAATTGTTCAGTAAATGAGTTAGGACTTGTTGGCATAGAGCAAATTATATATGGGATTTTTCACTATATAAAAAATTTGAAATGCATTAATAATGAAATCATTCATATTCATTGAAATCATTAGTATAGTCGTTAACGGGCTGTTC
>NW_005313999.1:0-947 GCF_000412655.1 Myotis brandtii
TCAACAACAAAGAATTACTACAAAATATGACAGTGGGGTCACTGAACATGATTGTTATATATTATCAGTGTGTCTGCTGATAAGAACATCAACTGTCTGCCCGCAGTGATGCTCATAAGACATCTATGAGAAGGATGAAAGCAACACAGTAGAAACTTGGGAGTGGGCCATGGAGATAATAGTAACAATAACTGACAACTGGATAACATGGTGGCACTTAGTTAGGCTGTACAAGAGGCTTTACAAACACCCCAAAGATATGGATTCAGTTGACTAGGGGCTGAGGTCCAGGAATGTACTCAGAAAAAGCTCTCCCTGGGTACCACCTCTGCACAGATGCTCTTTTCGAGAATCACTGACCGCACTATGTGGTTTTAAAAGCTTGTTTCCATTCCACACAACTACCTGATGAGACTGTCTCTGTGTTGTCAAATTCAGGGTCACTCTTCTTAACGTGTTACTTGGCCTCTTAGTTGGCCACTCACTCTTCCTGGTCAAACTCTCTCTTCTTTTCTTTTCTGCTGCTTTTCTTCTGACCAAGGTGATTGCTGTTTCACATCTTTTTGCTGGATCCTCTTCCTCAACATTATCTTCATGTTGGCAAGCTCCCGGGCTCAGTCCTGCATATCCTCTCTCCCCTTCATCCATGGTCACTTTCATCCAGTCCCATGGTTTCAAATACTTCCTCTATACTGACTAATTTCCTCATTTCTATCTCCAGCCCCGACTTGCCTCCTGAACTCCTATATCCAACTGCCTAGATAACATCTATCTTTGGATATTTGTGACATTGTAAACCTAATATGTCTAAAGTAAAATAGAGTTATTAATTCCTGTAAACCTCTACCTTCCCTCGGCTTGCTTCCCCATTTCACTCAACCACCTACTCAATTAAAAAATCTGACCTATCCTCATAATCCATCAGCAAGACTCTTGACACTATCTGC
>NW_005314000.1:0-947 GCF_000412655.1 Myotis brandtii
AAAAAAAAAAAAAAAAAAAAAAAAAAAAAAAGCATAAACTCCTTCATTTTAGTAAATCAATGACTCAATCAAACTCTTCTTATAAGGACTATATGAGATAGTAAGAATGTGACCCATTCTGGTTAAATCAGAGCAGGAAATAACTTATTAACCTTCCAAATTATAGCCTTGTGCAGACTCAATCAACTACTGCAGCTGCAATTACCTGGATTCTACCAAAAAAGCCACAATTGTGCTATCAATTCCTCAATTTTGTGTAGTATTTTTTCAAATGTAGTTTTCATTGTTGCTTAGCTCTCTAATGTAGCTGTACTACATATTTGTAACATTGTGGGCATAGATGACAAAAGGTGCTTGAAAATATTTTCACATGCAGATAAAATATTTCCTTGGAAGTCCATTATAAAGTCTATATTCATAATTATATACAAACAATTTCAATCTAGAAAATGCCCAAATAATAACAAATTCTAAATGAATGCCTTAATATTTGATGAAGATTTATTTTATATAGTATTAATGTAATGAAGACTTTTAAATATATTTACAGTAGTTATATGCGTATAATAATTTACAAATGCCAAATCATTTTTCAACACTTTAAAAAGATTTGTATCTCTATACCAAGTGTGAAAAATAAATTTCATAACTAGCTATATCTTCATATCACCTACGCAATAAAATATTTGAATGCATATCATTAGCTATGCCCATATGTTTGCAGATATAATAAAAATTACATGTACATGTTAGCATAGCTCACTTTGAAATATGACAATGACATTGTATGCCTATAGTATTCTAGAAAATGCATTTGTATAAAGAAATAAGACAATCAGACCTTTGAGTTTTTCTGAGGTACATAAAATTATTGTATTAAAAAGAATGTATTATTTTAACTTAATAGCACATAATAGTTTATTAGATTTAAAATTAATATGGTTAAA
>NW_005314001.1:0-947 GCF_000412655.1 Myotis brandtii
GTGGCATTAAGGCACGTAAGATATGATCTTTCCAGAGGTGTACTTATTGCCTTTATAAGAAAGACTTGGATTGTCAACTATCTGAGGTCACATTTGAATAATGGAGAAACTAGCCACTGTTTGTTAATAGTAGTTTGGGAATTTTAACAACATTCACCAATATATGTTTGTTCTTCGAATGTAGCACTGTTCGTTCTGAGTTGTTTTTTAAATAAACCTTGTAGGTCTTAAAGGTTGGATAAAGGTTGCTTTAAAGGTTGGATCTGAGTGGATTCCAGAGTTTTCCCATAAGCGATATTTCTAAAATTAAATTGAGAATTGATACCTAGTGTGATTTTTCTGCTTCTGCAAGAAGGATATCCATACATTAGCATGGAGCCCCCAGAGTGTATCCAATTTTTATTCACCCAGATTCCCTAAATGATCTTTCCCAATATGCAAGCTACTGAATTAATGCAAAGCATATGTTACTAAACAAGAAAGGATCCTAGTTCATATGAGCTACCAAATTAAAATTTAATAAAAATGGAAAGACTAACTCTCCCTTGAATATGACCTCGGCAAAGGTCATTTTTCTCCTCCGATGGTTCTTCAAACACTAATTGAAAACAGGTAACGCACTGCAGCCATTCACCCGTCACCTACTCTTCACTCAGCGTTCCTCCTCTATGTTCTTTCCCAGAGCCCAGTAAGTTATCCAAAGGGAAGGAAAATATGAGACGAAAACCAAAAAGAACATAAAGAAGTATAGAGTGAAGTTTGACAATAAAGCTCTATTTCCCTGTGACTACAGCTTTAGGCTGTTACTTGAGAAAATTTAATAAAATACTGAGGTTTCCTATTACATGATTCGTTCTGAACAGCAATGCACCTTAATAGATTCTCATTCCATGATTGGACAATAATTCAACAGGAATGAGTTCTTTGTATGGAAAGGTATACTTTTT
>NW_005314002.1:0-947 GCF_000412655.1 Myotis brandtii
AGTGTGTGTGTTACAGAACATGTCAGGGGAGATATTATTTCACACAGTCTCCATTCTATAAACCTTATTAAATGTGCCCATTCCCTGCCTGCTCTGCTCTCCATCTTAAGGAACCACCCTTTCAGGCCTTTTGCCCTCTGGCATCAACCACTGGAAGATGAAGGGTGGGAAGAAGGGAATAACTAGGTAATTTTTCCCCTTCTGTCTCCAATGACGTCTCCAGAAGCTGCGGCCCTTGCCAGCTGGCTCTTCCTTCCATGGTTCTAGTTCCCACCGGAAAGCCCCATCTGGGGGTCCCTCAAGCTCCCTCTGCATCATCTGTGTAATCCGTGTTTTGGGGCTAAACTTTATCTACTGAGAGACCCAGAGTGACTTTTATTTTTCTGGCTAGACTTTGACTGATACATAGGGATAAAGTATCCTCTCATCCTGGGATTTCAAGCACAGCCTGAAGCCAATTAAATAGCAGCCCAGGTCCTGGCCTCTTCTCTTCCTTTCCCACTCCTCTGCCTGTCAAATGTTCCAAGGAGGAGAAAAAATAAATAAATAAAAGTGATTTATCACAGGCCAGCCCCACTCAAAGCTTCCGCCAGTGATTGTTGTGAGACAGAACCCCCATATCAGATGTTTGCAATGCTTTCCAAAATCAACAAACAATGCTTTTTGCCACACTTCACTCTCCATATGTCTGCAAACGGACTTCTTAACTATTTTATTGTCATAAGAACACTTATATGAGATTTACTTTGTTACATTTTTAAGTGGACAATACACAATTATCAATTACAGGCACAATGTGGTACAGCAGGTCTCTAGAATGCATTCATCTTGCCCAACGATCAGCAGTTTGCAATTTCCCTTCCACCCAGCCCTGGTGCCCAATATTCCTCTCTTCTATTCTGTGATTTTGACTATTACAGGGGTCCTCAAACTTTTTAAACAGGGGG
>NW_005314003.1:0-947 GCF_000412655.1 Myotis brandtii
TTTTTTTTTTTAAGGAAAAGGTAATTGATGCAAGTATAGTTGTATCTCATCAACAAGAAATATCCTCATTTATTAGACTAGAACTATTTTTAGTTTAGCAACGTGTCCTGAATGAGAGCCGTCCTCAAACTTAAAGTACAAATAGGCTTTTCAGTCTCCTCTGTGACACCGGGTTTTCTCTGCTAAGAAATTGAACTAAGATGAAATATTTTAGAACATGTTAGTGTTTAGTAAATTCCGTGCAGTAAGGCAGGGAGCTCGGGGTTGGGGAGTCTGGGCAGCGCGCCTCTCACCGGCCTCCCAGGGATGCAGAGAGGCTGTGTTTGGGGGAAGAGGCTTAATGAAAGGATGTTTTGTAATTTCGAAAGACAAAAGTTATCACGTAGATCATTGAAGCCTACATGGAAATATTAGAAAATACAATTGTCACGTTATAAAACATTTAAACATTTTCCATGGCACGTGGGAGTACATCCTGTACTTGCTGTGGAAAATGTGGAAAAGACAGACCCTTCTGCTCATGTAAGTAAATATCAAGGGGAAGTTCTCTGACACAGAGAACTTTCTCTAATCACTCCTTTAGCTCAGCATGAACATTTCAGTCTCAATATCAGCAACGAATTTCTCTAGTAAAATGCACTGTTGAGCAAATAGGAAATGGGGTGCTGAGGTGACTGCGTAGGAAGGCAAGTTGGGTGGTACTTTATGCAGCCTCACCAGTCAACTTCCGGAGCATTCCAGCCTGTGGCCCCATAGCTGGAGAGGCCATCTGTGTGGTAGTGGAGCCTGACCCCTGCTGGTGGGCTGTAACCAAATTGTGGGTGTTAAGGAAGCAGGTGTCAGTCCCTAAACCGGCCAAAGGTCCTACCAGGCCACATGCAGGTCTGTCCCTGAGGCCATGCTTTGCATCCACTCTTGATGCCCTTGGCAGAATTCCCAGTGAAAGG
>NW_005314004.1:0-947 GCF_000412655.1 Myotis brandtii
GAAGGCGGTGCCGGCAGCCAGGGGATTGAAGGCCCATTCTTGAATGAATCTTTGTACATCAGGCCTCTAGTTTTTACATAAGTGCCAAGGCATAATTGCAGGGTTACTTTTATGCATGTGAATATCCAATTGTCTTGGCACAACTGCTTGGAAAGCCATTGTTTCTCTAGTGAAATGCCCCTTTAACCATATCGGAAATCATATAACCATATTTGTGTGGATAGATTCCTAGACTCCTTATTTTGTTCTATTGATCTATGTGTCTAGCCTTTCATTGAACCACAATGTTTTGATTGCTGTAGCTTTAGAATAAATCTTGAAATAAGGTAGAGTGAGCCCTCCAATTTGATTGTTCTTTTTCAAAATTGTTTTGGCTTTTCTAATAGTTTCAGCTCTCTGTATAAATTTTAGAATCAACTTGTAATTATGCCCAAGAAATCCTTTTGGGATTTTGACTGGGATTACATTGAACCTATTCTGGGGAGAATTGGCATGCTGGTAATATTGTTTCTTCTAAAGCATTAATATGTTCGAACTTTCATTTCTTTAGATTTTCTTTTCTTTCTTTCATCAGTGCTTTGTAGTTTTAATATTTTAATTGTTAAGGTTTATGCCTAAATATTTTGGGTTTTGATGCTATTATAAATAATACAGTTATTTCTTTCTTCCTAATCAGTCTGGCAGGGGTTAATGTTTATTAACATTAGTCTTTTCAAATATTATCTATTGGTATAAACATTTTTATCTGTTGTTTTCCTAATTTTTATTTTATTGATTTCAATTCTTATCATTTTCTTCTTTTTACTTGTTCTGGATTTAATTTGCTATTTTCACGGTAGAAGGTTAGATCATTTGAGACCTTTATTTTTAAAATAGGCATTTAATGCTTGTTTTCATCTATGTTCTTTAGCTCTATACATTTTTATATGTTGGGTTTTCATTATCTG
>NW_005314005.1:0-947 GCF_000412655.1 Myotis brandtii
ACTTGTAGAGATTAGATGTGAAGAACAGGGGAAACAGAACATGGTTTTACAGAATTTATTTTTTGTGTGTATGTGGTAATATCAAGGCAGTCTAGATAATAGTAAACAATTGTTGTACCAAAGAAATGAAATTAACAAATTCAAGTAAAAGTTTATTTCAGTGTTTTACATTAAAAAAAATCAGATTTTGATTTTCTAGCAGACAGTATCAAGAATTATTTCACAGAGAGTTCATGCTGTGGCCCTACTCTAACTTGATCCCATAACTGAATCAGGGAAGAGAGTAAATGGTGTTCATGCCTGGCCCATGACTAACGTCTGAACACTGATTAAATCAATTTCTTCAGCCACCAGCCATCATACAAATAATAACAGTAATTGGATTAATTAGTGTGTGAATATTATTTTGGGCAATAAACTTTAGTAAGATCTTGTTGTCTAAGACTTACCCAGTTTTATTTTAAAAGTCTAAATTACATTAGCAAATATTCCCTAATGCATATTGGGTGACATCTTGAAGTATGCTTCATTTGCATTTTAATGTGGCAAGAATTTTCCCATTGTAAAAATGATAATAGAGAAATTGATCATTATAAACACCAATTCCCCCCTGGGTACCTTTTGCAAAATGAGATTAAAATTTGTTGTAAATTCACTACACTTCACAACTCACACTTTACAGCTAAACTCACTTTAGTTTCTCTTTCAAGAACACCCCCATACTTATTGTCTCAGAAGTAACAAAATTTAGGAGAAGACTTCCACTTTGAGAGGCCAGTACACTGGGAGCCATCTCCACTTACCAGAAAATATGTAGAATTAAAAATTAAGGTGACCAACTCATTTCAGTTTGCCTGGAAAATTCCAGATTTAGCATTGAAAGTCTCACATATTGGGAAACCTTGCAATCCAGGACAAACCAGAATGATTGGTCAACATTTATAAAG
>NW_005314006.1:0-947 GCF_000412655.1 Myotis brandtii
AGTCTCAATGCCCAGAACACAATTGCACAAAGTAGATATAAATGATATTTGTTTAGTAAATAGGTGGATTAATGGAACTTCTACCAAAGTAATTTCTACCAAATTAATGTCTACCAGAAATTTAATTAATTTCCACCCAAGTAATATCAAAGATTTTAATACAAAGATTTCAGGATTGACTGCTCACTGAGGCAAAGCATTCAATAAATTCAGATTCATGGTACACAAGGTGCAAGGTGATTAGCATTCATATCCTCCTGGCCCTTTATAGAGCAGTTAAATCAAAAGTGATATTTGGGAGAAGCATCACAACTAATGTTGCACTCTATAGAACATCTGAAGACTTCCAGTGACGACCAAAAAAAAAGGATAGTATTGATTTAGCACTGTTAATTAGCTACAAAATCCTTAGAAAGCTTTCTTCCTTTGATCCAATCATTTCATTTATAAAATAAATATACCCACAAAAGAAAAAAAAAGCTTATGCACAAAGATATTCTCCATAATATCATTTATAATAGGAAAAACTCAATTAGCTAAACATCTTACTACAGCAAGATGAATAAAGAAATCGGCAAACATACCACAAAAGGAATATCAGCCAGACATAGGCTAAGAAGGTTGGTCATGTTACACAAAGTTCTCTTAGAAGATATTTCTATCAGTATGTAGGAATGATTGCCAAATTCCTGAGCGGGGGGCGGGGGGACTACAACACATTTTCCCAGGACATGTTTTATTTAACTATGGTTTATGAAAAGATCTAGACGTTCTTTGAAACTTCTGAATTTTATGCTGTTGACATAAGAAAACATTCACACCTGTAAAGAATTTGTGTGAGTTTATTTGAGCCAAATTGTCGACACCTACCAGGAAGCAGGATCTCAATGTATTGGGATAATGTGCCCATGAATGGCAGTTTTTCACCTTGTTTTATACATTCCAAT
>NW_005314007.1:0-947 GCF_000412655.1 Myotis brandtii
ATATTTGCCAATGTTCTCACCAATAAGGGTTTAATCTAGACCCTCAAAATTTGATGCTTGGAAAAACTTTGATACTTGGCCAAGAAGGTATCCGAATTTTCTGGCAGTGACTCAAACATACACAAATATTATTTCACAAATATTTTTGAATGATTAAATTCCTATAATTACTGTGAAGTAAAATTACATATTGAACAGGTACTTTAGAGATATTTTATGGAGCTTCTTTATTAAATAAAATAATGAAGAATATCTCAATAAAACCTAATCCTAAATTGAAAAATCAAACGATGATATTTTAATCAAGCACTATCACAGTCGATGTTAACTAATCAAGTGGGGAAATAGAGTAAAATTTCCATCAGAAAAATAAAATACTGAGGATCATTACTCAGATAGAATAAAAAATTATTTTTAAAATACTGTATCAGCTTTACTACCTTATTCCATTAATGAGCCCTTCAAGCTTCACATATCTAAATAACAGAGAGTCCTTATTGTCTCAACAAGGACTTGAGCACTGGATGTAGAAGAGTTTGAGTGGTTTTGTTGTTGTTTTTGCTTATATCAGAGGTGCCAGACAAGGGAGGTTTTTTAGTTGCTACTTTTTTAGTTTATCTCTTCATAAGCTAAACCAGAGAGTTTCAGCTCCACCAATTGGGTGAAGTTGAGAAACCCTGTTAAAATTTCATGAACCCAAATCAAATTTATCGGTTTGTTCAGCTTTCCTTAGTGCTCCTAAGGCTGAGGTGGTTCAGCTGAAGTATGGCATGTAGATTTCTTAATGAACAGTGAGTTCTGTAAGCTTGTGTGTACTCTAAAAAGCAAATCTCTTCACCCAATTGCACATCTTAAATTTAGCTAATATCTTGAAAACCAGAACCTTCTTGCCATTTGGGGCATTGCAGTTTGGCATTTCATGAATGAATTAGTCCTCTTTAATTAAA
>NW_005314008.1:0-947 GCF_000412655.1 Myotis brandtii
ATATCAAGCATCCAAAAGCCACAATGTTGTCATACTGCATGCTGTGGAAAATTAAAGTGACATTTCTTAACCTATTCTATTTCACTATGTTAATTTTCTTCTTCCTGTCCTTGCTGCTAAACTAGTCATGTTCTCTTTGTCTGGTTGTAGGATGCTGGAAGAGAAGGAAGAGCCAGGCTTTCTCACTGGTTTAAAGATTCCTGCTCCATGGGCTGCTGGCAAGACTGTGGAAACAGTCCATCCTGTCAGAGACAACTATAAATTTAAAGAGACTGTCCACATCCCAGGAGCCCGCTGCCTGTATCTTAGATTCGATAGCAGATGCTCTTCACAATATGACTATGACAAAGTAAGCAAGAACCGCTTTAGAATTGGTTCCACCGCTAATAAGCTGATTATCTTTATATGCTTCTTATTTTCCTTTGCTGCTTGTCATCATTCTTGACGTATTTCTGTCTGCAGATATCTCTTAGAAGAACTTCCCTAAGATAATGCCTTGAAGGTAGTGATTGGGAGAGTCAAAAAGCCAGCACCTCTGGGGTCTAAGAAGTGTTTTAATGACATGTTGAAAGTGGGCTTTTGTTAGCTTTCAAAGTTTAGATCCGAGTCAAAGGAAATTTTTCTTTTTGTTCTGCTTACTTCCTGCCTCCCTCTGTGCTTGGAATTCCTGTAGATGTGTGTCCATTCATCTAGAAAGGTCTTACTGCCCAATTCTTGGGGCTTCTCATGTATCTTTTGGGGAGAAGGTGTCCTTTTAGAAGGGTTAAAGGTGTGTTAGGGCTTGTCTTTGTTTAGGTTATTCTTTGCCATTGTCTCAGGAGACTACACCTCCACATACTTGGAGGAGGTGTAGTTTCCAACCTGGTGGCCAAACCAAATTATAAGTAAAAGGAAGTGTTTAGGGCTTGAGATGTTTTCTTCTGTTTATAATTGTTACATTATAAACC
>NW_005314009.1:0-947 GCF_000412655.1 Myotis brandtii
AGATTTTGTGAACCATTGATAAAGTGAGATTTAAGACAATAAGAGTTTTGCTTTAGTAAGGCAGACTAGGTAATTTGTACTAACCCTCCTACTGGGACAAGTAGGAAACATGAACAAAAGAAAACTTATCTTCTTGAAAGCTTTAGAAATCTTTTTTTTTTAAGTGAAAAAGTATAGGGTCAAGATCCAGAAAAATAAATAAATGTGGAGAGGAGAACCTAGGGCATATACGGATAAAAGAAATGGTTGCTTTAAGAGGTTGAGCAGCTATTTAATAGTGTGATAGGCTGGCAGTAAGTCTGAGCCCAGGACTTTTCCATATAGAGAAGTTTCTGATAACCTACTACACAAAGGAGAAGGAAACATAGAGGTAGTCCCTTCTAGAAACTAATCTAGAGATAAGGGACAAGCTTCAAATGATCTCAATCATCAACATTAGAAAATTGTGTTTGTGTTCCCTAGCTACTTCACAGAAGCAAACAAATCTTCAGTAGAAGGCTCTAGTTTTAAAATATAATGACTAGCTTTTAATTAAAATTAATCAGACAAGAAAATGATAAAACAACAGACATTAAAAACAGTCCCACTGACGATTCAGTGAATAAATGTATTAGAATGAATTCTAAAAATAACTATTCTGAATATGTTCATAATGTTAAAATACATTAAGAATTTCTACAGGGAATTAGAAATCATAAACCATAAACAACTGCAAAATAAAATAACTTTTAGCTAAATACATAGTTCCATGGATTATTTTAACATTAAATTAGTCATAGTCGGTAAAGAATAAGTGAACAGAAAGACAGATCAATAGAAAATATCTATAAATAAGGACAAAGAAAAAGACAAGGTAAGAGATATGTGGTTCAAGCTTCTTATAAGGTTGTTTCTTCTCCTTTCCAAATCACTATTAAATAAACATCAACACCAACTAAGAGACTCAG
>NW_005314010.1:0-947 GCF_000412655.1 Myotis brandtii
CAATAAAATATATTAAAAATAAAATATATTTAAAAAATAAGAGCTCTTTATTGGGCAGCACAGAGAAAGGAGGCGGTCTCTAGAATGGCTGCATCTTGCACTTCCCACACCCGACTCTTTATACTTGTTTCTACAACAGCAGTTACAACACCTGTACCTATGGGCAGCTCATAGTCCACATGCACGGAGAGATGGGTTTTGTTATAACCACACAGTGATATTTTTTTCAGGCATCATTTACAAGTTTTGAAATTGGCATAAAAATCCAGATTCCCAGGTCTGTGGTGAGAAACCTGAAGCTCTGGCAACACTGGCTTTTCATTTCTCTGTGAAGAAACTGGCTGGTACAGACGAGGGGCAGCTTCTGTAGGGAGGCAGACAAGCATTTCATATACTCAGCCAGTGTAGATCTAAAGTTTGACCCAGAGGGTAACATTTATGTCTGTTAACTTTACTGGCTTACTTTAGGTCTTACCTTGTCTCCTGGGTTGCTGATTTTGTATCTTCTTTTGCTCTGCGTGGAACCACATTTTACGTTTGGCTATGATTCTGCCACTCTTTCGGGATTTGAATCAATAGGTCTTTTCATTTCATATATTGCCCCAGTGGACGGGTCCTCACAGGTGTGTAGAACATCTATTCCTAGAACAGGTCTATCACCGTTTGTAGAATGTCAAATAATTCACACCTCTGCGGAAAGATCTCCCAGAACTGCCCATTTCAGTGCAAGTGAAACACACATTCTGCCATTTACTCATAAGGATCGATGGTAACATTCCTGACCATATCGCCTACTGTGCCCTCTCACTTCCTCTGCCTCAGCTCATTGTTCTCCTGGTTGTCCCCCAAACATCCCCAGTATAATCCCAGCTCAGAGTCTTTTCTCCAGCTGGAATACTCTTCCTGCAGAAAATTTTCTGCCCCATTTTGCTTTGTTCACATCTGAC
>NW_005314011.1:0-947 GCF_000412655.1 Myotis brandtii
AGTGCACTAAGGCTCAGAGAAGTAAAGTAACTTGACCAAGGTCTTATAGCTAGAAGAGGTGGATGGAGGACTGGAAGCTCCATCCAGCACCTTGCTGCTACCGCCCTAGGGACTGGTGTCTCTGAACCTGGATCCAGAGAACAGCTGTAATGATAGACAGACCCGATGCAGGAGAGGAGACAGGAAATTGACCAGAAAATCCTGCATCTCTTTATACACAAGGAAGGATCCCCTAGGTAAAGGCATCCCACAGGCTTTTGCTCTTCATTTCACTGGTTTTCCTAGAAAGGAGTCCCAGGGCTTATCTCCTGATCTCTGACTTTTACGTTTCTCTGCAGCGTAGGAGCCAGTAATATTGTCCAAAGGCATCATCCAGAGACCACAGGGGTGGGGGATGGGGGATGCAATCTCATGGGATTAAAAAGCAATTTGAACATGAAATGACTCCCTGGGGCCTGGCAGCTACACAGGGAGAGGGATGTAATTTGACATTTCTTGGAAATTGGTATTCGCATTTCCCGGTGGACCTGGGTTGTGGACAGTCTTCTGGCTGTGTTTTCCTCACCACGGTAGTGCTGACTGCTGACTGCCCTTATTCATACAGGGCTGGCATTTCCATTTCCACTTGGACTTTCACTTGACAACAGGCCTGAGTTAGTTTAGCATTTGAATCTATTGTGGTTCACTGTGTGTCTTTCTTGAACTTTGTGCCTTAACTTATTCCCATGCCTGCACACTACACAGACAGAGACCATGCTCGTTATAAGAGCTAGTGGTAATCATATAGTGATGACCATGTGTCAGGCTGTGTTCTCAGCCCTTCACGTGTCCTCAAGTATTTAATCCTCACCACAGCCCTCGTTTTATAAATGAGGAACAGAGAGGTTAGGTGACTTGCACAAGGTCACACAGCTCAGCTAGGACAGAACAGGATTAGAACCAGAGTC
>NW_005314012.1:0-947 GCF_000412655.1 Myotis brandtii
TACACTTCTGCACTCAAATGCTAAATTAATTGAAAAATAATGACAAAAACAATATGTATTTAAAAACCAAGCAGATATCAGTGAATGGTTTCCCTAGTATTGAATCCTAGGTTTGTGAATTGTATTTCTAGCAGGGTTAAGCTGGTAAAGACATCTTCTTTTAAGGATGGAGCGTACACCTGAGGAGAAGAACAGAATTATGTTCCATGTGGGTAACTAATTCACTACTGAGAGTGAGGAAGTGTCTAGTCAACACATGTCCTCCCTTTTCTTCTAAACTCACTAACTGCATAAGCCATTTCATTTTCCTGTTGTGCAGTGGGTGAATGGATGGTTCGAAGTCAATACTGTCACAACAATATAGCTTCCTCTACTTAAAAAGAATAATAAGAGTGGGCTAGGAGTCTTATTCATAGCTCCTTCAATCCCTGCACTCCTTTCCCAGAATCCCACAGACACATTGCATTTGAATCTCCTTCAAGCTACAACTTTCAGCTGAGTTTAACATACTTCCCTTGATTTATTTCCCTAAAATGTCAGTAGATCCAGTCCTATATTCATTTTAAATAAAGATAGTATTGAAAGATAAAAAAGGAAGTTTTCACTGAAAAGAAGAGATATTTGGTCCCTCCCTGGCTTCAACCCAAGACTTACCTTCCTCTTCTAATAACTGCCTTTAGTGACAATCCAGGAATATGTAAATTGACCTGGCTCATTGTTGTGTCATTCTTCTTCAACCAAATAACTTGTGGAATTGCACATTACTGTTGCTAATGCGTTCATCAAGGAGGAATCTACAGTATTTTGTAGCTTCATTCTAAGCAATCTATAGTTTATTAATATGGGTAGATTATTTTATTTCTTTATAACTCATATTATTAAAGAACTAGGGGCCCAGTGCACAAATCTGTACACCTTGAAAGGAACTGTGGGCCGCAAGGCTGTGG
>NW_005314013.1:0-947 GCF_000412655.1 Myotis brandtii
TTATTATATTTATTTGGATAATTATTTTCAAGCTAATTATATTAAGCAGGGGTAAGAAGAGGGGTGCTATTCTCTCATCAGCAGTAGGCACTAAACACACATCCACTAAGTAACCCTGTGTTCTGCAATTAAGAGAAAGTTTACATTTTAGTATATATTTCTAATTAAATGCCATTAATTAAAAATTGTGATTTTTTTTCAGGAAAAATGACATCTTCTTTTGTGAATTTATTATAAGCAGAGAAAGTGGTATTTTGTATTTAAAATCAGTGTTAGACATCCAAAGTTGTGTTAAAACTCTCTGAATACCAGAAACGGCTGCCCAACCTCTGAAAATAAAAAGAAAGCAAGTTCCTTTTTCTCATCATAAGCAAGTGGGTCAGAAGCAGGCTCAGAAACAGCTTCTACTTTCCTTTCAGTTCCTGCCATCCCTCCTTGCGAGTCAAAGGTTTGAGAGTAAGGAACATTCATCCCCTCCACCTCCTAATTAGGGTTGTTTGGAAATTTTCTTATCCAACTCATCCCCCCCACCCCGCCACATGTACAAGGTTTTATTCTATGCACACTCCTTTTTTAATCCACAGATAAGGAAGTGAGTTTTAGTCTAAGATGTCTGCTTTTATAAAAATCAGAATTATTTATTTGCCAAACCCTGAGAGATCACCTTATCTAAATGAAATCCTGTTTCTTTTCATTGCTTTATTCTTGAAATTGGCGTCTGAGCTTTCTCAATTAGTTTTAAAAATTTTAATTTGATTTCCAAGCAAGAAATTCTTATTTTTCTTCAAATTCATCTGTCTTCTTAATCTTTTCCACAATCTATTAGTAAAAGGCTGGACTACCAACCTTGACCCAGGAATAATGAAGCAACAGAGGATCTGATCTGAGCTCTCGGTTTTATGCCAGTGAAAACGTCTGATTTCATATTGTCTATATTGCCTAAGTTA
>NW_005314014.1:0-947 GCF_000412655.1 Myotis brandtii
GCGATGACGCACCCCCCGTTTAGCGATAGCTGGAGGCCAGCGCCCAAATCACGTGGCTCAGAAACTTGTCCAGCGAGGCCTGCAGGGCGGGGCTGAAGTCTCCGGGGTAGTGCCGGGCGAGGGTGACCAGCAGGCAGTGGCCCAGCAGCTGCGGAGGGATGGAGTCATCCCCACCGGGGTCAATCATCCCCCCGCACCCTCCCTTGTGAACTCCTCCCCCTCCCGGCGAGAGGGGCCAGCCCCCACCGCGCTTGCTCACCTTGAAGTTGACGGGGTTCACCTGCAGCTTGTGCGCGTGCAGGTCGCTCAGAGCCGACAGGGCGCGGGGCAGGTCGTCCAGGTGGTTCACGGCCAGGGTCAGCGCGTCAGCCACCTTCTGGCCGTGGGCTTTGACCTGGGCGGAGCCGGGCCTCAGGTCCAGGTGGGCGAAGTATGTCTTGGTGGAGGGGAAGGCCAGGAAGGTCCTTCGGGAGGAACGGCTAGTGAGGTGCGCCCCTGGAGTCGGGGCTGGAGGGGGAGGGCCGCGGGAGGGCGGGGATCCATCCCCGGGGCGAGCAGGAAGGCAGGGGAGCCCCGAGGGCGCTAGGGCCGGCCCGCACCTCTCCAGGGCCTCCGTGGTGTAGACGCCCACGTTGGTATCCAGTTTTCTCCAGAGAGCGCGCACTGCAGCCTGGTCCGCCGCCGACAGCACCATGGTGCAGCCGCGGGCCCCCGGAGCGAGCTTCTGCAATGGCTGCGCCCGCGCCCAACGGCCGGCAGGTCCCCATGGCCTCTAGGGGGCGCCACGCTGCAGAGTCTGGTCCAGAGGGATCCGGAAGCGCCCCATCTCCATCTGCTCTGACCTGGGACCTTCCCAATCACTCTGGACCCTGAGGCCCCCGTTTTTGTAGAGTTCACTGTATGGAAACTAATACTTAATACATATTATTATCAGGTAACACAAACTT
>NW_005314015.1:0-947 GCF_000412655.1 Myotis brandtii
TTTTTTTTTTTTTTTCATCCTGAGGGAGAATCCATTGCACATGATTCATTCAACCGGGTTTGCCTACCCCAGGGTTGGGCATGTGACTGAGGCCCAGCCAATCAGAGTATTTCACCACTTTGGCTATATTGATTGGTTCAAGGTTGGACAACTGACTCAATCTGGCCAATCATAATCCTCCTGAGACTTTCTGACAGAGCTGCAGGGAAGGCTTGCTCTTTCCTCTGTGCTTGCCAGACTGGAAGTATGTGAGATAGGGGCTGCAGCAACTCTCCTGACACAGCGTGGAGAGAGCAGTTTGAGCTGAACAGAGATAAGATGTGCTAGGAGATGGCAAGAGGAATGGACAGCATTTGGTGCCATCATTTGAACTACTGTATCTAGCTGTGAATGAAGCCAGCTTTGTGGGCTGGTAATTTGTTTTATCCCTATTAGCTGGAGTCAGATTCTGTAACTTATAACTGGAAGAGTCTGACTAATATGGGATGAGGGGCATAGACATGTTTCAAGGAAATAGGGTACTGATTTCTGTGAAAGTGCAGGTGGCTCATAAACAGTGTAAGTAACTTTACCCCAAACAAAACAGAACAGCAACAACAGAATTAGCCTCCCTTCTCAGCTCTTCTCTCTTGAAGACAAACTTCACAGGAGTCTACAGAAGCAAAGCAAGATGAAATGTTCATTGGCACTTGGGCCAATGCATCCATTAAAAATATATTTAACAGGCTGCGTTCCTGCTCAGACATTCCTCAGCTTCCTCAGAACCCTCATTATTACCATATATTCTTCCCAGAACACACTTTGAAATGTGATACTTTGACTGAAACATTCAATTCGATGAATATTAAACTCTATGCATCAGGCACTGTGCTAGGTTTGGGGTTACACTGATGGACAAGATGGAAGTGGTATCTGCCTCATGGAAATCAATAAAACAGTATAAGCTG
>NW_005314016.1:0-947 GCF_000412655.1 Myotis brandtii
TGTCAGTTGCAAGGAGAGAAAATTTCAACCCAAACTGACTGAAGCAAGAGAGTTGACTATTTCAGATTAGTGAACAATTTGGGAGGTGTCCAGCTTCAGGCATTGCTTGATCCAGGCCTCAAGCAATGCAACTGCTTCTCTTTCTCCATTGCTCCGCCATGTGCTTCAATAGCGCTTTCTTTAAGCTCTGGGCAGGCTCATCACTTGTACTCAGAAGATGGCTCCCAGAATCTCCCAGCACCCTACTCTGGTAAGTTTATTCTCAGTGGCAAAAGTGAGACCCTTTTACAGGATATCCAGTAAAAGTCTTAATGCTTCTCAATGGCTCAAACTGGCCATCCTGAGCCAATACCCAGGGCCTGGGGGAATGTGAGGTTCTGGCAGATAGACCTGAATCACATGGCCAGGCTGTTGACAGAAGGAAAGCCAGTGCTACTGAAGCCCATGGACTGACATGGAGAAGAGGTGATATCCTAAAAGGCATCGATATGTAGGTACCATGTGCAAAGTAGATAGATAGCAGGGATCAAAAATACTATAAGGTATCCCCTACTTTATCTAAATATGCCTATTTTTTTTCCCTAAGCCAAACTAAGTGAGTTTGTTACAACTAAGTAGAATCCTAACAATTACAATAAGATAGTCCACAGTTACAGGACAACATTCCAGAAATCTCTTCCCTCCCTGTAACTCACATGGTCCCACCCCAGGAGCAGACAGCAGGCCCACAGCCATATTGGTATTTTGTCCAAATGGAGGACAAAGTTCCACTCAGTTGCAAAAAATTTCAGTGTTCACTTGAACTTCTAAATATAGAAAAAGTGTCAATATTATAAAAGGAATTTTTTTTCAAAAGTTGTTACATAAATAGCCCTAGATGATTTGGCTCAGTGGACAGAGCATCCACTTATGGACCAAAGGGTCCCAGGTTTGATTCGGGTCAAGGG
>NW_005314017.1:0-947 GCF_000412655.1 Myotis brandtii
CTTGTGTGTGCAGGGGCAGCAAGGTGGCGGAAATGAGTCATGTAACAATTGAATGGGCAGATAATTTCTTCAACCATCTGTTCTGCATATGTTTAGCAGATCATCACTATCTTGAACCTCGCAGTCTGTACAGACTGTATTCTCCAGAGAAAGAAAGGGTCTCAAATGAGTCAGTGCAAAGATTAGTCTTAGTATAAAAGACAATAGATAATTGCCTGTCTCACCATGTTGTAAAAATTAGCTCTCTTGTAACCAACCACTTTGAGCATGAAGTTCGAAGGTTTACAGTTGTTAATCTGGATTTGCTGTTCTGTGACTCTTAACTCACACCACATCAAGTTCAAGGACATAAAGAGACTGTTGTTTAAGGCTTCAATTTTATTAATAATATTCACTAAGAGTCTTTTTTTTGTAGTAAGAGCTGGACTTTCATTTCTTTTGCTCCTGAAATAAATGGCATTTGTAGTAGTTCAACAAACATGTATCCTATATTTTTGGCCTTGCGCTCATCACAGAAAAATGCACTGCAAATGAAACCCAGAAAGGGCTACTTCTTTAAGGTGCCAGGATATCTGACTTACCAACTTTCATCATGGACTTGGCTCTCTCAGATAAAAGGAATATAAAGTGCATCAATCAAAGAGCAGAGATACAGGAAAGACTCCTAAAGTGGGATAAAAAGTGATGAGTGAATGCTGACTCCAGACTTCACCTCAGACTTCAAAAGACCTCTGGGAGATGATATAAATTAGTATGTTTTTGAAGAGATCAATTCCTAATTCCAGAAGGATTTTCAGAAAAGGACATGGAAAGTAGGAGCAGACATTGCATTCCCGAACACTGTTCCTTATCTTTTTTGAGTGGAAGCTGTATAAATTCAGAAGAATATGAAAACTTAGAATATTAGTATGTGTTTGTAGAGTGACAGGATTAAGGGCAAGGGAAAA
>NW_005314018.1:0-947 GCF_000412655.1 Myotis brandtii
GCCCCTGGCAGAAAAAAGGTTCCCCACCCCTGGCTTAGAGAAAGCTTCCCAGAGCAGTGACTTTGAGCTGAAGGACATGTGAGGGTTAGTCATCGGATGGTGAGAGGGAATGCCTTTTAAACAGAGAGGAGAATTTATGAAGATGCAGAGATGAGAAAGAAAATGAGACACTTGGGGGATTTCCTAGGTTGCGATGGGCTTGTGGCAGTGAAAAATGATGGGAGAAAAGGATGGGGAAATGATAACATGTGTGATTAGGCCAGACGAGTAGATAAAAGACAGATCAGAACAGTCTCATGTCATGAGGAACATCTAAAGGATTTAAGTGGGGAAAATGATATAAGTAGGTGTGTGTATTGGAATGATCATTGTGCTGGAGGTATGGAAGTTGGAGGCTCTGAGCCAGACTTGTGAAGGGGTGCAGGGTGAAGGACAATATTTGAGGCAGGGACACCATCTTAATCACTGTTGCAATAATCCAAGCAAGAGGTGATACAGGGCTGGACTAAAATAGTGGCAATGGGGAGAAGCAGAAGAACCTGTATTTGAGAAATAGAGGTGACAGTACATGTGACCTATGGTGGGCAAAAGAGAGAGATGAAAAAGTCAAGAATGGTATCCTAGTAGATGGGTAAACAGGGTACCATTCATTGAGACAGGAACCCCAAAACCAGAGTGGCCCAGGGAGGAAGGAGGGCAAGCTCTATTTTAGACATGTTGAGTAGACATTCAGGTCAAATGTCCAACATAGAACCCAAGAACAAAATCTGAGTTTGGGATAAATATTTGGGACTCCACAGCCTAAAAATTATTATTACACACATGGGAGCAGATGGGCTGCCCTCAGGAGATGTGGTGAGTGAGATGAGCACAGACGAGGCATGCAGGAGGGAAGAGGAGGAAGAGCCTACCAAAGAGACAGAGCGAGCAAGGGCTAGAGGCTGGAC
>NW_005314019.1:0-947 GCF_000412655.1 Myotis brandtii
AATGCAACACCGATCATTTCTTTCTTTTGCTTGAAACACACCATTAGCTCCCAGTGCTTTAAGGTCAGGTGCAGACCCTCAGCAGGGCATGGAGGATGCTCTTTGTCTAGCCTTGTTTATCTCTATGGCCTTTTCTCCTGCCACTGCTGTTCTCCAGTTTTCAAGATTCTTGCTTCTAGAGTTTCTTCCTCCTGCTGTCTCTTACATAGGTTCTTTAAACTGATTGAAGGCCACCAACCTTTGGAGGGGTTTATTTCCACATCAGTAAACAAAGAAGTTGTGGAGAAAGATTTAAACGAGTTTCAACTCTCAATATCCCCAGCTACTCTGAATTGCTTGCATGGTTTCTCAGCCATGACCAGTTCACATCGTGGTCCTTTCTCCAGTCCACTTCACACCACATCCTCTTATTTGCTGAACTCTTCCTAATCTTTCAGGGACTAGCTCAGGCTTCCTTTTAAGCAGAAAGATCTGGGGGTTCATGAGACAGGCTCTGGTGTTGACATATTCTGTCTGTGTGACCTTTAGCATGCCAATTTAATTTTCTAATAACACTTTTCTCATTTTAAAATGCTACAGTAATGGAAACTTCAGAAGAAAATGTCTTTATAAGTGTGTTAAGTCTTAGATAATAATAACTTTCTCCATTTCTTGCCCCTTGATCTCTAACCAGGAATAAACCCTTCTGTCTGCTTCTTGCTTCTTTCCAGTTGTCTGTGTTTCTCTGACCATAATATTTTTGCATTACATTGGAATTCTCTCTCTCCTATAAATTATATATATTTTAAGGGCCTGGCAATGTTTTAATGAACTAATAATTGTGTTTTTCCTAGTTAAACCATGATTTATTTTTTTACTTATGTTTTATATTTTTATTTTTTATTAACATTTACATGTGATATTATTTTGTACTAGTGGCCTAGTGCATGAATTTGTGCACATTGAAA
>NW_005314020.1:0-947 GCF_000412655.1 Myotis brandtii
CTAGATACTAGTAGCAGCCCGTCTCCTCACCTCTGACTTGTGGTAGCCAAAGATATCTCCAGACATTGCCAAATGTCCCTTGAGTGGCAAAACTTCCTCACCCCCACCTCCTTGTGGGGGAATCACTGGCCTACTCCATACTTCAAAGGAGACCATGATTTTAAATTTGTATGCTTGCCTCCTTACACATTCTTGTAACAGTGAGTTTTTGAAAGCAGTTTGTCTTAGGAAAAATAGATTGATTTGGCTAGTTTTGCTATGTAACAAAAAGCTGCCTTCTTCGGCAATTGCAATAACATACATGTGTTTGGAAGCCTAGAGGAAAAGAGTCATTGAAATCTGTTTGTGCTCTCCTTATACACTTTGCTTAATTAAGACTTGTGTTGTCATTAAAACAGAGGAAACATTGCTCTTTTTTCTAGCCTTCACACCAGACCAGAATTCATCTCACCAAAAGGAGGAGAAAACTGAGAAAGATACCAAGCATACTGACAAGACTTTTATGCAGTGATTTCTCTTCATCTGACATATCTCCAATGTTTTATCTACATTTCTACTTTATTAGTATACACACATGTAACACACTCAGACTTTTCTGCAGGAGTCAGGAAGATAAGCCTTTTATCTGAGGTTTTAAAAATAACAATAATTACCTTTATTTCAGCATAAACATGAACCAATGTACTCATCTTAATCATAAATGTGTGACTGTGTGGATGAATGTTTGTGAAGAGAGAGGTGTTAGCTGCTTCACAAGTTGGTAGTTTAATAATAATCTTATTATTACCAACATGCATCTCTTTTCTTCTTTCCCCTTAAAAACCTCAAACTCAGAAAGTGAGGTAGGTTCATCACTTTCCCAATCTTCTAAAGATTGAAGACATGGTTTTAATGCTAAAAATTTTTAAAATTTTGCACTTGATGATTGCACTTGAGGTGTATCAATT
>NW_005314021.1:0-947 GCF_000412655.1 Myotis brandtii
GTTTTGTCCAACCCTGGACACATATTCTCACTATGTCTAGAAACTTGTCAGCACAGAGCTGGCCCGTTCTTTTTTCACCCTGAACTAGCTGCTCCTCTACTGCCCCCATGGAAATGTAGGAGGCATGAGGAAAAGAGGCTGGCTGCGGCTGCTGAAGGCACCTGGTGTCCACTTTCTTACCTTTAAAAGTCACATTAAGATATTTTCACTTCTCTCTCTGCTCAAATGCCGAGGAGGAAAAATAAACAAGCAAACAAGTTTGATTTTCTTTGACACTTGAGGTAGAATAGAGAGTAGGAAAGCAATGGGTAAGTAAAGCAAAATACGTAGAGGACTGGAAATGTAAATCTAATTACTTACAGAGGGCACACAGTGAGAAGGAAGCCAATGCAATCACAGAATACCAGAAAGACTCAGTAAGTATTATGTACTTCAGAAGGCAGGACACATGGGGATCTGAATACAAAAGGAATGTTTAGTTTGTGTAAGAAACAATTCGACCCTCCAAGCTCATATCACTTCATAGCAGAGTCAATTACCTACCATTAGGGTACTGAAAGTACCAGTATATTCTCTGGAAAAAGTGAACAGTAGAACTTCAAACCTTGGTCAGAGGATTAGATGCCATAATGAACATGGGAAGTGAAAAAATACTGAATAGAGAAACCCTTCCCAACATTCTTTCCCATGCAGTTTCAGACTCCTACCGGCCAGGGTCATACATGCGGGCAAAAGAATGAAGGACTCTTCTCTTGAGAAAACAAACTACCCCAGAGGCAAGGCCTGACCCACATACACAGAACTTTCAACACATTATTTCTTTATTCTTAAATGTAAATGATACCAACATTTTGCCATGAAAGCATGGACCAAAAACAAAGAAACAAAAGGGAATTGAAGGGCCTGGCTGGCATCGCTCAGTGGTTGAGCATCGACCTGTGAACCAG
>NW_005314022.1:0-947 GCF_000412655.1 Myotis brandtii
TCTCAATTTCTCTGCTCCATCTCACAGCATGGTTGTAATGATTAAACTGAGAACAGACATGCAATAAACTTCTTCCTCCAACCTAATAACTGTTATTATCTGTAAACTTAAGAAAAATGAGCAGTGGGCACAAAAGAGGAATGTAGGCATGGGAGGGCACAATGGCAGAGGACCACAGAGAACCAGAAGGTCAATGAAATCCCTAGATGATTAGGAAACACCAAAGTAGTAGTTGTAAGAAATTGAAGCAGAGATAATGAAGAAAATAAAGTGTCCTAACTATGCAACAAAATGATAATATGTAAATTAAATGCTGATAACAATATATAAACATGTATATAATTAGTGATGAAACTTGAATGTATGTAATTGCAGGATGTAAGTACATATCTTAGTCATTGCTAAATAGATTTTCTGTTTATTTTGAAGACATACTTGAATTACAGTAAAATGTCAACCTACAAGCTAATAGTCAAGTTTTAGACCCTGGCCAATCTTCCAAAGCCTTCTGTTAAAAAGAAAGTTTTCCCAAACTTCTTGTTAGTCTTATATACGTATGGGAATTAACTGCCTTAACTCCAACCAAATTAACCACTAACTATTTATATGGAACTCAAATCTTCCAGAACCTGTACTGCTAAATATACTACTCTTATTACATAGTCTAGCCCACCTGTAATCCTTTTAAGACAAAACACACCTTGCCTATTCTACCATTTACTATTCCCTTACCTTTAAATAAGGTCGTTATATTTCAAAAGAGAGGCTATCTTTTAAGGTTTTGCTCAAATTCATCATCCACTTAACAGATTATGCCCTCACCATGTACCAAGGACAGTTCAGATCCTAGAGACACAACAGTAGAAAACACATGATTGCTGCCCTCCAAGTGTCCCAGGTCCAGTGTGAAACCATTTCTACCTGCCTCTGTTGAAAGTGAACTTCTT
>NW_005314023.1:0-948 GCF_000412655.1 Myotis brandtii
GAAAAAGGTAGTGGCTCATAACCCTGAAAATAATTGTTTGATCACAATATGCAGGATTTAGTAGAATAAATCCATATACTACTGTAATCTCAGCCAGGAGGAAAAAGGACACACGTGTGGGTATGTGCATGTGTATGCATTTTAAGACGTTAAGGGAGTAAGATAAGAACTATGCTGATCTGGCAGTAATAAAAAAAAACCACCTTTCATATTAAATAAAAAAATTTTTATATCAGCAAAGTACAAGTTAAAAGTTCTTACTAAAATACATTATCCTAGAATAAAATCAGATGGAAGGTTATCTGTATGAGAATTTTCAGACTTGAGCTTAAATGTACAACTTAATGTAATAGCTATACTTCATTCTTATAATTCACAAACTAATAAAAAGGCAGCCCAGAGTACTAAAATATAATTATTTTTAAGTTACATTTTTATGAGCATTTTTATTGTAATTGGTAGAATTTTGTTTTTAACTTACATCCAATGAAGTCAGCTTTTGGACTTGATCTACGATAAGTGACCTCAAGGGAGAAATGACAATCGTGACCCCAGGAGAAACACAGGCAGGGAGCTGGTAACACAGGCTTTTACCACCTCCTGAAAGAGAGATGACAAAGAAATACCTGTCAGGTCCTATCTTGAGAGCATGAAGGCAAAAGTTACAAAGTAAACCACACACAATATTTAAGATAATTAACAGAATACCAAGTGATATTCCCTGTGGTGCCACAATTTGCCATATTCAAATGAGTCAAAATACTTAGACAATTTAAATGTGTAAAGATTATCTTTCAGGACATCTCATGTAGGTACATATGATAGCAAAAGCAAGAATCAGGGCGGAAAGCTTAAATGCAATAGAATTGCTCTAGAAGTCTACTTGGGAAATCCAAATGCAGTATAAGAGGCACTCCAGTTATGATTCTAGGATTAAAATAATTATTT
>NW_005314024.1:0-948 GCF_000412655.1 Myotis brandtii
CAGCTCTGGCTCCAGTGTTGCAGCTCCTACAGGAAAACACAGTGTTCAGTGGAAATTGAAAGTGCGTTCCACTGAGGGAGAGTGAGCCCTCCCTGGTTCCTGATTGGTTAATTGCTATGCAAATGAAAACTCCAAATTCTCACAGTTTGATTGGTCCAGATAACACCATTCTGACTGGTCAGAATGAAGCTGTTCTGATTAGCTGATGAAGATGCAAACAGTAAGCTCTGTAGTCCCAGCTGGAGAGGAAGTCTGTGCTATGGGACACACTTCTCTCCCAGGGTCTTTCTTGTAAGAGTTGACTCAGAGGATAGGAGCACAGTGCAGGAGTCTTGAGCCCAATCTGTGGGTGTTCCCTGAAGCTGTGTGTGTGAGAGGCCTCTGCAGATAATGGCTGCTAGAGTCTGGTTATGATTTTGGGTCCAATTAACCATGAGGGGTCTTTTTTGGCAGAGATATTCTTCTCAGGGTCAACATTTCCCTCTTTCTATCAAAACCGGTCACCAGTATTGATGATTGATCAGGTCAGTTTGTCTCGGGTCAGTGCAGGAGTGGCTTGGCCCACTTCCAGCTTAGTTCCTCGGTAGGAATCCTGGGGCAGGGCAAAATCCAATAGAGCAACCAAAGCCATTTGCTTTTGACAGGTACCTGCCACATTAAAGAAGTTTTTTAGTCTTCCAACAGTTTGAAAAAGCTTAAAGTGCAACGAAAGCATTCAATTTGCAACACCAGAAGAAATCAGGGGCAATGATAAGAAGGCATTTGGCATTGGGAGCCAAGGTTTTACCCATCGTGGATTATAAGCCCAGAGGAGGTACAGTAACTCAATGGATCATTTCCATCCTTTACATAACCATTGCTTGAGTTTTTGTAGGTGCTTTAAGCATTTTACAATACAGAATATCAGTAACTTGGCAGTGAAATGTATGAAACAATTAGAAAAACAAT
>NW_005314025.1:0-948 GCF_000412655.1 Myotis brandtii
ATGACTTGTGTGTTAGAAGCTCAGCGTTCTAAAGGTGAAGCCTGAAAAACTTAAATCAAGAGTTGTACATATGATGACAGGCTTGGAAACCACTAAGCTTTATACACATGTGTAAGCTATTACTTTAGTCCTGTGTGAACCCCTTTAATCATCAAGGTGTCTGGCGGTGGGGAAGGGCTGTGCAGCGCTCCTCTTCGTGTTAGCAGGTGTGCACTCACATCGCCCCTCTTCCCTAGGCGACCCGCCTGCCACCGGCACTGGGACTTTGCTGATCACCCTGGAGGACGTGAACGACAACGCTCCCTTCATCTACCCCACAGCGGCCGAAGTCTGCGATGATGCCAAAAACCTCAGCGTAGTCATCTTGGGAGCATCAGACAAGGATCTGCACCCAAATACAGATCCTTTCAAATTTGAAATCTATAAGCAAGCTGTTCCTGATAAAGTCTGGAAGGTCTCCAAGATCAACAGTAAGTCAGCCAGACGTCCCACACGTATCCTTGTGGCTTTAGCCTAGTGGCTCTGGCTTGGTTTCCTTCCCCAAACTGTTCCCCCTCTCCTACTCTCTTGTGTGTTCTCAAATGGTTTATTTCAAGTTATTTATGCACTGTAAATATTGACAATTTTCCCACCAGAAAATGAACACAATATATAAATATATTAAATATCAGTTCCTTATAATGCAAACATGAAAGTCTTCTCCATTGCTTCCTCTCTTATCTTCTCTATACTGGACACAGCATAATCTCTGCCCTGTACGGACTGTACACTCTATGGTGTGTATAGTATTTGCTGTGTACTCTGCACCCTGCACTGTACACTCTATACAGCATACCCTGTACTATACACCTTACTGTACACTGTGTGCTAGCCACCCTGTATTGTACACTCTGTACTATACACTATACTGCATACCCTACACCAGTGGTCGGCAAACTCATTAGTCAA
>NW_005314026.1:0-948 GCF_000412655.1 Myotis brandtii
GAGTGTTAGTAATTAGTGTATGTGTGCCGAGGGATGGGAAAGGTTGGAAATCGCTGGGTCAGATAGTAGGAAGAGGAGGAGGGAAAGAAAGAATCAAGGATAGCTCCCAGGTACATGGCCTTGGTAATGATGGTCTGCTCCTTTACTGTTTATTCATCCTCTCTCTATTCCACAAACAGTTACTGAGTGCCCACGGCACACCTCCACTGATTACTGTGCAACACAACCCCCCAGAATGACAGACCCATGTGAAGTGTGTAGACTCCTGGGAACGCAGACAGCCGAGCAATTGCCATCGGTGTGGGGAGCTTTGTGCCAGGCAGGTGGGTGGGCAGCTCACTTGGCTTTGCAGAGGGAGGGAGTTCCATCTCTGCTGAGCCCCAGATGCAGGGGGAGGGAGCTAGACAAACAGAAAAACGTGCTGCTCAGGGAGCAACCACCTGAGCAGAACAGGAGGGAGGGGCATTCAGAGAACAGAAGACCAGGCAGTATTGCCAGGCTGGTGTGCAGGAGGGAGTGGCAGGAGCTGAAGCTGGATAAATAGACAGGAGCCAGGAGACAGGAAGGCGTGGGGCCTTGCAGATAACTGCAGGCAAGGGGGGTGATACCTGGTGGAACGAGGACGGGAAGTGTGCTGTGTTATAGAATCAGCTGTTAGACCTGAAGAGGCAACTGCAAAGTGCTGTGCACAGCATGATCGCTGGTTTGTTAAAATGTTTCAATTGGTGTTTGAAAGCTGCAAAGAGACACACAGCCAATGGATATCATTCGTGACCTCAGAGGTGCAGAGGGAGGGGCTTATCATTTTCTTTGTGCACCTTATTACGTTCAAAGGCACATAATTCTTATGTCAGTATTTTCAATTTTATAAAGGAACCCTTTAACAGCCACCAATCTGGCCACCATGTGGAGAATGACTGGGAAGTGGGCCAGCCAGGTGGGGAGCTA
>NW_005314027.1:0-948 GCF_000412655.1 Myotis brandtii
TACTGAGCCGTCTCCAATGAACTTAGGAACAAGATTTTTATGAAATTCCAGCAACACTCGCTGAGCCGATTCCGAGTAACCACGCAGTTCCTCCCCAGCTCGCACTTTCCTTTGAGAAAGTCCGTTCTCCCTTTACTAGTGAGTGACGGTGCCTGAGCCAGTCCCGGAGGACTTCTGCACAACTGATCGCTTTCCATGGCGCTGGCGACGGGGTGACCCTGAGCTTGCCAAGCAGCGAGCAAATCCACACACAGCTTCTGTCCGTGTGATAACCGGGTGTAACGCATGCAAAGCTGAAGTTCACTTCCTGAGAACCTCCGGTTTCCTGGGTCCTTCCTCCTGCTCAGCTGTGCAGCCCCTAGAAAACCCCAGATGGTTCCCATGCTGACACCTGCGCTCCTGTCCCTCGCCTCTCGCTCACCATGTTGACGGAGAAGTGACGGAGACAGCAAAGGGGAGAGAAACCCGACTCCAGAACGTCCCTCCTCGGGGACTGCGCAGGCCGGCTCCCTTCCTGGCTGCGCAGGGTCGCTGGGCGCCCGGCGTGGATTCTGTCATGGCCGCGCTGCTGTCATTCGGTCCCGCGGCCCGTGGTTGGAACAGACCCCCGGAGCCAGCGGACGCCGGCGACATTCAATCTCCGCTCTAATCCGTGTCAGTGTGCCGGTGACGAAGGTCCGACACGCCCCGCCCGCAGCGTCTGTCCCAGCCCGTCCTCCTGGCAGGCAGCCCGCGGCCACAGCAGGTGCATCCCCTGCCCTTTGTCCCAGTGACCCGGAGCCGGGAGATGGCCGGGAATGCTGCTGACGCCATCGGGCTCAGCCCCCGCCTGCTGCCCTCCCACCCTGCCTTCGGGCGAGGAGCCGTGTCCGCATTGCCGATGTCCTCAGCGCCGGGTGATGAATTAGGGGCTGGCTTTGTGCAGGGCCCAGGAATGTCCCCCGTCAA
>NW_005314028.1:0-948 GCF_000412655.1 Myotis brandtii
ACATAACAGATGACAAGGAAGACAAAGTCCAAACACAGCCTTCTTCTCTGGCTTGTGGAGAACATTGGGGTCACATGTCCCTGCAGGAATTCCCTGGAATATGGGCTCATCCCTCCCTCCAAAAGGATGTCCTAGGCCTGGGGTGCCCGCAGAGCAGGGGCAGTCGCTGTGGGCTCAGGGACTGGCCCACCCAGGAGCCCAGGAGCCTGGACAGCCTTCAGCTTTGTCTGAGCAGGAGACCCCAGAGGGAGCAGGCCCTCTCCCTGCTTCTCGGTTATGAAACGTACTTAGTGGAGGCTGAAACTCCATGCTAATTTAACAGTTATTAATAATGGATAACACCATCCCACAAGGATTATTTGCATAGTGCTTGGAGGCTGGAAAGTTAGTGATAATAACATGTTAGCATTAAGATAAAACTGGGTTAAGAGTTTTCCTGCCTCTATTTTAAGTGTTTCTGTATATAAAATATTCATTTTTAAGTTATAAACTAATCATCAAAGATGTCCCCTGTAGGCTCCCATGTGTAAAAATCTAATGTGATAATGTAAATCAAGAAATAGCAATAAACAAATTATTAAAAAAATAATCATTGGGGACACAATGACAAAATTAGTAGAGTAACAGGTCAACATAAAGAGTATGAACAGGACGGGAAGGCGCAGGGGCTGCGTCTGTTACGTGACGTGCAGGTTCAGCCTTTATCCGCCCACCGGCAGCTGTGGTTTGGCAGATGCTGGGTTTGTCTCCTCACAGCCACGGAGCTGTGCTCCTCACGTGGTCCTCAAAATGACCCCGTGAATGCCAGAGGTAAAGAGGTGACATGCAAATGGGTTCCGTTCTTGGGACGGCCCAGCGTCTCCAGTCTGGTTGCCCGTTCTTTGTTCCCAGTCTCTAGACACTGGTGTCCCTCAGGGTTTGTCTAGCGCTTCTACTCTTCTCTGTCCG
>NW_005314029.1:0-948 GCF_000412655.1 Myotis brandtii
GGCTTCAGAAACTCTCAATGCCAACATTTCTTCACCATGATCAAAGGGAAAGCCAACTTTGCACAGTAAACTGATTTGCTCCCTCCATCCTGTCTCCCCACAATTAACCACCGCTCATCTTTCCTCCTGCTTCCTTTCTGTCCATGTTGCCATGAGCCCTGGACATACAAATTAAAGTCAGCAAACATTGCCTGAGTACCTGAGATGAACCTGGACTTGAGTAGGCACTATTGGTGGAACAAACTTTAACAACTGAGGTCAGAGGAGGGCTCTGAATAGCCACAGAGAAAGAGCAGCCTGTATTGACCAGAGAAACATGGGCAGGTGTCAGGAGGTGGTGGAGAAGTTGGCTCTGGAATGAAGGCAATTCTCTGAAAATAAGTAACCACTTATTAATTAGGCACAAACAGGGGATATTCTCGATTTGTACATCATTGATATGATTTTTATTTCCTATCATCCCTTGGGTGATACCCGGTAGCTCATTCCATTAATTCCTACCTAGAGACTCTGGCATACTCTCTCTGTGTCTTAATATTTATATTTCTAAGACTGCCCATAGACTACTTGGAATTATGAATAGATGAAGTCTTGCGAAGCAATTTGGCATTAAGGGAACAAGAATTTTAAAACGTTCATGCAGGTTTCGTATGAGCCAACAATTCCACTTCTGGAGATCCACTTAAATGAAATAACCTAGGACATAGGGGAAAATAAATACACATAATATATTTGCAGAAGTATGTTTATCACACCATAGTTTTCCATTCTACTATATAATAAAAAAGCTAAATAGATGATAAGAGGAATTATTAAATGATAACACATCCATATATGATGGATTTCTATGCAGCCATTAGAATAGTGCTTATGGAAAACTGGTAACATAAAAAATGCATATGAGCCAGGCCGGCATGGCTCAGTGATTGAGTGTGGACCTATGAACCA
>NW_005314030.1:0-948 GCF_000412655.1 Myotis brandtii
TAGGGAAGGTATCTATAATGTCTAGACTTCCCTTCGCTTCTTTCCTGTTATTAATAACTAGCTAATTACACTGGTATTATGACCAGCCTTAGACAATTTTTCAAACAATAAGTAATACAGCTGACATTTTGGAATTTATTTGTTTAATCACTGCTTCTGTAATTCTATTGATTCTCACATTGAATAAAGCAGGAAATGTTTATATTATTATCAAGCAATAAACACAATAAATATACTAAATATCAAATTCATTATCATATCCCTGAGTATTTATAATAATACTATTTTCTTCTTTTTCTATTACTTTTTTAACCTTTATTAATTGATTGGTTTGCTTTATGTTGATATCATAGTCTACTCTCTGGACA
Organism: Myotis brandtii; assembly: GCF_000412655.1. Taxonomy (NCBI): domain Eukaryota; kingdom Metazoa; phylum Chordata; class Mammalia; order Chiroptera; family Vespertilionidae; genus Myotis; species Myotis brandtii. The sequence goes on from NW_005314030.1 coordinate 369, forward strand.
TGGCTTCAATTTCAGAAATGAACATGTAGGCTTCATTTATAATATAATTAAAGAAACCAAAATATTCAAATGCAATCTCTTGCAATCTTTTGTTTAAAATAAATTTAATTTGCCTTTGCAGCAGCAAGTGATGAAATAAGATTACTGTGTTATACATTTGGCTATATTGGTTATATACAAGTTTCTGATGATTAAGATAATTAAGTTATACTGTGGCTCAGTCAATACAAATCTATTAATACTTCCCTGCACTCTTCATTAATCATAGTTCAAAATATATTTAGTATATTTGGACATAATATTAGGACTTGGGCTATTTCTTAGTGAAAGATTATGTTTAATTCAAGTATTATATGAGCATATGTAAATATTTATATTTTGCAATAATTATTAAATATTTATGAAAATTTGTGAACTTTATAATTTTAAATCTTAATGTTGTGATAGATCATAGCTATATAAAGCTTCAGTCTTGCATGTTTGATCAATGATAGGGATAATCCTATATAATAAAAGCCCAGCAACCAAACCGCGGAACAACCAGAATGACTAGTTGACCAGTCACTATGATGCGCACTGA
>NW_005314031.1:0-948 GCF_000412655.1 Myotis brandtii
TTGACTTTAGCTAACTAGCTGAAGGGGATTATGGGAGAGGCACAGAGGTTTTCAGAATTAATTGGGGCTGGGAACCACCTGACTCCAGAGAGCTAGGAAGTACAAAGAACCACCACCATCTCAGAACCAGAACAGACGGACTCTGATGAGATGGGTCACCGTCACTATCTCATCCCTCCATCACCTCCTTAAGAGTCCAGGTCCTGGCAGAAAATACCTAATTGACTTAACTTGGGTCCCATACTGGCCCCTTGCCTACACTAAGGCAGGGACAGAGAGGACGTTCCTCATTGGCTTCTGCAATTATCCTCCCACAAGTCATCTACTAGGAAAGAGAATCCCCAATATGGAATAGTCCTAATTAAAGAGGGAGACAATTTTCCCTTAGATCCATAAAGGGCCTTACAAATTTCTCCAAAGGAAAAAAATAAAAAATGCCCCTCCCACTTCTGTTTAAATAAAAGACAACATCAAAGATGAACCATCAAATAGAATAATCAACAAATCATTCACAGACCAGATCATCCATGCATATATGAAACACTGCTTCTAAATTTTGCTCAAAAATAAAGTTGCCTGTTTAGCACATTCTGCATCTCCTTCCCAAGTGTGGCCAGGGAGGTCCTTCCAACCTCTATTTCACCTCAACGATAAAGTGCCACCATAAGAAGTTACACTATCAGTGTTTCATAACTCAGGATCTCTTCAACAGATAGAACCTACCTTGAAACCAAGTGCCCAACACTGGCTGACATTCTTTAGCATGCCCACAATTCTTAGACAAGCCTGCCAAACTAAGGGCTGAGCTTGGGTCACCTTCACCACTATTCCCAGGCAAGACCTCACAGCCCCTGGGGCAGATCTCCCTTATCCCGGTAAGAGGCCTTGGGAAGCTCCCCACTAATCAGGCAATGGAGAGAAGAAAAGTCTAGATGAAGTCTGAATTAA
>NW_005314032.1:0-948 GCF_000412655.1 Myotis brandtii
GCTCCAACCCACTGAGCAACACTGGCCAGGGCTATAATTTGTTATTTAAACTCTCAGTCTTCATGGTAACTTCACAGGCTCATCTTTCCAACCATTTTATAAATGAACACACCGAGGCTGAAAGAGTTAAAAAGTGGGGGTGACAACCAGGAAAGTTGTTGACTGAATACTTTCCATTCCTCTGGACTGTGTAACCTAGACATTTTATCACACTTAAGAGGGATAATATTTACCCCCCATAACTAATGGGTGACTGTTTGGAGCATGATGTGTGGAGAAGAGAGATTAGTGTGAGAGGCAGGAAAGTGTTAAAGTACAAAGTAGCAGAGAGGAAATGAAATAACCTTCCTACCTCTTATCCTTGAGTGCTTTCAAGGACTGTCTGGGGCCTGCAGCCTCAGGAAACGCCAAGGCTGTTGTGTGCCTTCACCTCTGGGCTGTATTTTTTCTACTGCTGTTCATTAAGGAGATCTTTTCCATCAGCCTTATCATCTCTTTCTTGGCTCTCGATCAGGCTGAGTCAGACCTGAAACACATTTGCAAAGACTAACCAATCTTTTGTCTAGACACATGTGTCTCTAACCAAAGCTCTGCTGACCAGGGTCAAGGGAGATGCCAGTACAACATGTGGACGCTCTTGGATGAGCAAACATTATGGACAGCGGGGGAGAGGAGATGGGGAAAGAGGGAGAAGCTGGGAATAAGGTGCCAGCATATCAGCTAAGCAATGGAAGGCGTTTGGAACTCTCTTTGAAAAATACAAGGAAATGGTTTACAAATTCAATCTGGGGCTAGTTTCAAAGGCCCCAGGGCCTTTGTTCATCTTGCTTCATCTCTGCCTAGACCACATTCTGTTCCTCATCTCTACTTTCTCTTCCTCCTGGTCAACTTTTACTTACTATTCAAGTTACACTAAAAGTTGCTTCCTCAGGGAAACTTTTCAGGACC
>NW_005314033.1:0-948 GCF_000412655.1 Myotis brandtii
ACACTTATGGGAAAATGTGGATTGATACTCCCTAGCAGCATCAGAAGAACAGACTCCATCTACTGAAAGTTCCCAGATATTGTGCTAAGAACCCTCCATGGCTTCTTTCACTTAATCCCTCAAACATCTCTTTCAAGTCCTGTGCCAGTTAATTTATTGCCAATCACCTCCAAATTCACCCTTCAGTACCTGCTTTGCAATGATTGACTGGACTGGAGCATTTCTCCTTGACATTGAGCATTAAGCTTTGTCAGTAGAGGGCGATGGAGAGACATTACAGGAGGAAGAAGTTTTCCTGGTTCTGCGGCTGTTTTGCTTTTGCTTGCTCCTGCTGCTCCACTCTTCCACCTGTGCATGTGTGGGGGCATCCAGTGGTTTCTACCCCACTCAGAATTCCCAGTCCTTCAGCAATCCCGCAGCCCTGCCAGGAGCCCAGCGACCACCTCACTGTGGCCTCCCTGATGCGGGCACTCCAGCCTCCTCATTAGGCTCCCTCATTTCCCTGTGCACCTGTCCACCAGTCCTGGCTTGCCTGTACCTTGGAGGATTGTTTTCCAGCGCTCCAAACATCAATCCCACGAATACTAAGCTAAGTGTCATCCTGCCAGGGAGTGGACCCCCAACACCTTACCTTTCTTTGCCCACCCACCTTGGCTCACCTGTACCTGGGAGGATTACTTCCTCCAACCTGGCCCCTATGGACCAGCTCTGGGACAAACAACCCAGCAAACTTCTCTGCCTCCCAGTGAGCTGCAATCACACCTTCTCCAACCAAGTCTGAATCCCAGCCTCAGGGAAGCCTTCCCATCCCAAGTTTGTCCTTCCCTCAGCCCTTAGGTACCCTTTAGAATTCTCTTTACACCCTTATAGTTATTCATCTATCAGAGTTTAATACTTTACATTAAACCACCCTTTTCACGTCACTATGTGGTTTCTGTCTCCTGATTG
>NW_005314034.1:0-948 GCF_000412655.1 Myotis brandtii
ACCTCAGTTCTTCTTTGACTGAGGCTGCTCTCAGTTCCTTGCCAAATGGGCCTCTCCAACATTGCTGCTTGTTCCATCAAATCATGGAAGCCAAAGAAGCAATGGAGTTTTCTCGCAAGACAGAAGTCACAGTCTTTTGAAACCTAATTATGGAAGTGATATCCTATTACCTTTGTTGTATCGGGTAGAAGAATGTCACACTCAAGGGAAGAGCATCCATAAGGGCATGAATTCCAGGAGGTGGGAATCATTAGGGGTGGGCATTTTATAAATCTGTCCTCATAGTGGCTACCTTTTCCAGGACAGTGTGAAGAAGCGTTTCAATGAAATAGTAGGAGAAGAAAGCAGATCACGGTGGTTGAGAAACACAATCAAATAAGAAATTGGAGTTTTGTGTAGACAACTTTTTAAGAATTCCTGAGGAAGAAAGGAGAAAGTTAAGGGACTGGGACCAGGAAAGGTTTTCTATGGATGGAGAGAATTGAGTGCGTCTATGGGATGAGAAGGAACCATTAGAAAGGGAGAGAAACAGAAAAGAGGAAGGTGATAATTGATGGAGCACATTACTTGAGAGTGTGTAGAGGATGTGACCATGCCCCAAACAAAGAGAAGGGTTAGCAGTGAAAAGGTAGATGAATATCTTTTCTTCAATCATGGCACAGAAGACATTAATTGAAGGCAATGTAGGTAAGTTTGTAAAGGCAACAGTTTGACCTGATTCACACCAGGTGACTTCAAGTTTCTGCTGAAGTAGGAGGAGAGGTGAGAAATAATGTCTTGGTCTAAGGGTCAGAGACAGGCAGAGAGTTGAAGAGGGTAGCAGTTTAGAATAGCAGCAGAGGAAGATGGGAGAAGGCAGGAATGACTGAAGCTGGTATCTAAAATATCTAATTACATATGAATATATTTTCGATGTGCAGGAGGCAGCTGATTGATATTTCTCTCTCA
>NW_005314036.1:0-948 GCF_000412655.1 Myotis brandtii
AACATGTGGGCAGAAATATCATTGGCATTAGCAAGTGGAAGTCTATAAGAATTGGTGTACATGGTGTAATATATAGATCTTATAACATAGAAACCCACACCGAAACCTATATGTTCATGTTGACCAATGTTACCTCAATAAATATAATAAATAAATAAAAGAATTGGAGTGCAATTCCTTATTTTCCCTTCTCCTGACAGAGCAACTGGCTCCAAATAGTGAAACCTCCATAAGCCCTGGTCCCTGAGTGAGAATGACATCAAGCAGGAACCCCTTCCTTATTGACCCTCAATGGAAACAAGCAAAAAGAAAATTTTATGGTTTTAAACCACTAAATTGTTTAACTGCAGCATAATGGAATGTATCCTCATACCACGTCAGTCAAGTGGAAACAGCAATGAGAAGTGGTTAAGAACATTCTCTGAAGTGAGGATTGGAAGCTCTGACACTTACTAGCCACCTGGCCCACCATTCTACATCCCTGTAGCCTTGCTCTTCTTTCTCTGTCAGTCTAGATCTGTGGTTCTCAGATCTGTTAGCACCTTAATCAGAAGAGAAATTTCTAAAAAACATGGCCAGGTTCTACCCGTGACATTGTGATTTTATTGGTCATGGGTGGGGCCAAGGCATTAGTATTTTAGGCTCAAATGTGCAAGTAGGTTTGGGATCCACTGGTCTAGAATTCCTTAACTCTTATTTACTTTTTAATCTTTATTGTTGAAAGTATTATATATGTTCACTTTTCCCCCCATTGACCTCTTCTAACCTGCTGTGCACCCCGCCCAAGGTCCTTAACGTTTTTTAACTGGTTCAGCCTTCAACACTCAGCCTGAATCCAAAGTTCCCACTTGAGTTCCAGTAGCACACACCTGATCTCTATAATTAGAACATCAAATTAAGATTATCTATTTTTGTATCTACTTTCTAACCAGAGTATCTCCTGGAATA
>NW_005314037.1:0-948 GCF_000412655.1 Myotis brandtii
CGTGGTTTCATGGCCGAGCATGCTGTGAAGGAGACTGGGAAGTGTAGTTTTTAATCGTGGCAGCTGTGTGTGTAGCTGACAGGACTGAAGAATAGATACAGGGAGCACCTTGTTGTCTCTGCCACATCGGGCAATAACTGTTCCCCTGAAACAGATTGCAAAGTTTAACTATTTTTCTGACTCGAAATTGAATGATGCCACAGAATAAAAATGAGAATGTGAATGCCTCTCCTTGGTCGTCCTTCCCCTCAAGCTCACCGCAGCAGTTATGTACAAGTCCTTCAGCTTCGTAGCGACTGGCAGTCTCGTGCTTTCTCATTAATCTTCACGGAATTCCCGAGAAAGGGCACTCCTAGTTTCCACAGTTTGCAGGTAATTGTGGTGCAAGTAAGTTGTCCGGGTCTTGGCTTTAGAGGCCAGCAGAGCAGGGGGTTCACTCAGGTCTGCCTGCCCCCCACACTCAGGCAGCAATCTTGTTGCCATGTTGCCTCCTCACCTTTCTAGTAAAGGAGAGGCTTCTAAAGTGGGTTCCAAAAATAATGTGAACTACGGCAACTTTATTGGGATCAGAGGAAAATCAGCCTGTAGCTCCAATTTCATGGCCTATTGAAAGCATTTCACCTGTGGTTCTGTGGGTGCTTGCTGGCACCTCTCATTCTTGCTCATGCAAGACTTCTGTGAAGCACCCTAGGTACACAGTATCGACTCTCGGGCTCATTATAGTGTGGCTGTGACTGCCGGGTCTTGAATTTAGTGCCAACTACTTCGGAGGTTGCTGGGATACAGTGCAGTGCTCCAGGTCCTTGAGCTGCCACTTAATTCCTGATTAAGTGTAAACAAGTAGAGCAGCCCTGATTCAGCTGACTGTGGAGCACCTGTTCTGGGCAAGGTAATGGGCCAGAGAAAGGGCCTGTTGCTACCACAGATGATGATAGTGATGATTATAAT
>NW_005314038.1:0-948 GCF_000412655.1 Myotis brandtii
GCTATGGACAATATGGAAAAGCATGAGCATGGCTGTGCTCCAATAAAACTTTATTGACAAGTGGTGAGCTGGACTGGCCATGTGGCTGTCATTTGCCCACACCTGGCCTCAACTATGGTGGCAGATTAGAAGCAGCAGGGCAGAGCGGGACAGCAAGGAGGCATGGCTGCTGAGCAGACAGAAGGGGAAAATGATACCTTCAAGGGAGACAGAACCTTCTAGAAAGTGCTGCTAGCCACGCTCCTTCCACGGGGAGAAATGGTTCTGGGAGCATAATAATGTGATGGATGATATGATTTCAGACGTGATCACTGAGATTTATAATGATGACCTCACGCCCTCCAGGAGCTATTAAAATACAGCCTGTATATTCTGATGACAAAGCCAGTACATTAGAGAACACATTGGTGAAAGGGACAGAAGTGATGGAAATAAAAAAGGAATTCTGACCCCGGGAGGGGGTGAGCATCGGTCATGTGAAAAAAGCTTACGGAATTCTCCATTTTTTGAAATCTGTGGCTCTTGAAGTGCTGCTGCGTGTTTTATCTTTTGCGCTGTAAGCTTGAGACTAGCGGACAAAACCAACTTTCCGCACTCGTCTTTGGATAGATTCTCTGCGGGGTTTAGGAGAATATTCAACATCTACCCTGCCTCCTGTTTAAAAGCAACCTCTGCAGAATGATAAAGGCGCTCATGAGCTCAGGGTGCATGCTGACAGCCGAGAAAGAGTGTTCTCCTCGGAGACGGGGCATTGTGGACCCACTCGTGCTCAGCTCGGAGGGAAATCGGTTGTTTCCAGCCGGGGACCCTGGGAACACATCACCTCCAGCAGCTGGGCTGCCCCTGAGCTGGTGCCTTTGAGGATTTCCCTAACGCGTTCTCCAGGCCTTTGTTAAAGGAAGGAAATGCTGTGACTCTCCATTCAGCAGCTTCTAGCTCCTCCTCCTC
>NW_005314039.1:0-948 GCF_000412655.1 Myotis brandtii
AGCTTTCTTTCTAACAGAAATGGGCATGGACTTAATTCAGAACAGCTGTCTTCTCCACATCCCAGCTTGAAATTGCATCTCTGTTTAAATAGTACTGTTGGTGAGAGCTGAGGTCCAAATGTGATTATCTATATGACCCTTATTGAGACCACCAGTACAGTATCAATTGTAATACCATGAAGTTCCTCTAAGTATCTCACTTTCTACATTCAAGTTCTGTGTAACCTTTTTTTTTTACTTTGTTGATGTTTCAGCGAATTTTGTGTACTATATTCTAGTAAATTACCAAGTGTAAAAATTGTCCAAGCCTAATCATTTTAAATTGTTATAAGTGAATATAGGGTGGTTTGAACTCCTCTCACACCATCATAGTTTAGCAGTGATTTGTAATCAGTTTTGGATTAAGGGCATTTCAAGAAAATGAGAGTTTGTCATATTTATTTCTTAAACATAATTATAATGTAATTTTTAATCTCTGGAGAACCCTTAATTATAAATGAAAACCTATTAATATACTAGAGGAGAAAATTTCAAACAAAGTAACAGTTTTCTCCACTTAAAGAAATTCTGACAAGTTTTAGAAAGCTTAGAGTTACGTTTTATCATCCTATTCAGAGTTTCTGGAGCCATCAGCACTATGTTAATACTAATTTTTCTTCCTTCAGCTCCAACAACAACAAAGAGACCCCGTCGTCCACGTCCCAAACCTAAAAAACCCACACCCCATCCAGAAGTACCTCAGATTCCACTGGGTAAATATGTGGTTTCTCATTTAGGGAATCCAAACAGTCACCCAAGTTGGGGTCCTAAATTCTATGCACATAATTGATATAGGTCCTATGTATCTATTAAGACTAAAAGCTACTGGTTAGGAGAACATGACCTGAGTACCCCATGCCTCCTATGTGGGAATCTTCTCCTTCAATGTACCTTTTGCTATTTGAGTCC
>NW_005314040.1:0-948 GCF_000412655.1 Myotis brandtii
AGCTTGACTATAATGAGTCTACTTTACCTCTTCCCTCTTTCCTTGGGACCTGGAGGAGAGAGAGGACTGAGAAGCTAGAGGGGAGAAATGGCATTGGCTTTGGATCCCTGGTTGCCCAAGAACAGACAGCTCAGGTTACATAATTTGGCTTTCTGCCTACTTCCCCTGTTTACATTTTAGCAACTGAAATTCCACTCTCCCACAGGTTCTTCCTCCATCCATTCTGCTTCTATCCCCTGACCTTCCAGGACCTCCTTATGGTCCCCCAGCTCCAGCTGCCCTAACCCAGACTATCCAGTGACTCAGCAAAGGGGGAGGAGAGGGAAACTGGTTTCATTCCTTTTTTTTAATTTTTATTTTGTCTCTGTTCACATTCATCTCTCAATGTAGAGTGGAGTAGACTGGAGGGCAAACTGGGCCTTCTGAGGACCAACCTTGCGGGTGGGCCAGCAGGGGCTTCCTGTCTCCAGCTGAGGGCACGTGTTAGTGTGTGTGTGGGTCACAGGTGTGTAGGAGCTGTGGGTTTTGGCAGGTGGGGTGGGACAGGAGATGTCATAGTTGATGAAAACCACAGCAATGCAAAAAGAGGAGGAGATACCGGGAATGAGATGTGGAACCAGGCCTTATTAGGAAAGGGCAGAGTCAAGGAGCAGTGGTGGTGACTTGTCCTCCCCACCCCAGCTCCTTTCAAGTTCCACTCCCACCCGACCACATCCTCTGCTATGCAGCATCGCCCTGGTCCTGGTCCTCGTCATCCCCATCTCTGACTGGTCCTTCCTGCTGCCCTGCCTTTAAGGCTGCATTCCCAACAGCTTCTCCTTGTTTCCCTGAGGTCACTTGAGGGCCTCCATATGGTGATTCAGGACTTGAGAAAGAACTGTCACCTCTCCCAGCACTCAACCCAGATTCCAGGTCTCAATCTGGCTCTGGAATCACTGTAGGAAGCAG
>NW_005314041.1:0-948 GCF_000412655.1 Myotis brandtii
GTCCCAGAACAAGTAATTTAATCATCATTTGATACTGTTGGATGAAGAAAATAAGATTCACAGAGGTGAAATGATTTCTCAAGATTATATAACCATGTAATAGAAAAGCCAGACCTCTTATTCCCAGTCCAGTGACTTTCTTTTTTCATATTAAACAGATCAAAGTAATCATTTTGTAATCCCTCAATAAGACAAAATAGCCCTATTGACTAAGCTATGAGAGTCCTGCATGCTTCTTATGGTATGGGGAGTTAGAATTTAAAAGATGGACCTTAATAGTCAGACATTCTAACCCTTTATCTTATTATTCTTCTCCTCTTTATGTCGGTTAAATTAATTCAAATTACAACACAATAATTTTACCCTAGTTAATTCAAGAGCTTATAGTTCAAAGCAAATACTGTACCATTCTCCTTTCCTTTGTTCTTAAATATATACAAAGTTGGCAAAAGTAGTTTTATAGTTGTAAACGAAACACAGATTTTATTCTTGCATTATTATTATTGTATTATTTTGCATACAAAAGACTGTAAACCTACTTTTTCCCACCGCTATATTATCACTATTTAGACAAAATGGTAACGTTAAATTAAATCACAGCTAAGGTGGTTTTTGGTTGTTCTTTGATTTGGTAGCTAATAAAGTTTTTGAGAAAAGTGTTACACAGACATGTATTTAGAATGAGTAGTTAGAAAAAGGAAGGAAACACTACAAATATAAATTATTCAGTAATCACTGTCATTTGGCTGTCACAACCACTGGTAGTTAAGCACCTGTCAGTCTTCTAGGAAGAAACTGATTGCATGGAACACATCAAGTGTCACCAAAATAGTAGATATCACATTGTTTCAAGCAGGTACCATTACTTTGATACTCTTATATAGAAAACTATTTTGTTTTGTTGATTACTCTATGCCAGTGGTCGGCAAAGTCATTAGTCAACAGAGC
>NW_005314042.1:0-948 GCF_000412655.1 Myotis brandtii
AGTAATGCCGTAGCTTCCAACATGTTCCAACCACTTGCACCAGAAAAGTCTTCTGCAGAACCTCCATTTATAAAAGAGATAAAGGCATAGATGTTCTGGTTGAAGTGGCCCTCAGGGACCCACAATTTCATAGAGTTTGTCTCCCCCTCATCACCGCCTTCTCCTGCTCCTTCCTTTACAGCTGCTTGTAAGGCATAACTGTAGAACCCCAGGGCTATGTAACACAATTAAAGAAGTGCTGGCTAGTGGTTAAAGATACAGTCTTCAGAATCAGAAGATCCTAGTTCCAAATCCCAATTCTCCCATTTATCACCCATGCGAATTTGAAATACTAACTGAAACTTTTATATATAAATTCCTCATCTATAAAATGCAGATAATAGCAACCTCAAAGACTGTTTTGGAGGTTACATAAGATTATGAATGTAAAATACTTAGCATTGCCTATCTACAATAAGAATTCAATAAACATCAGATATTACTATTATTAAAATGTAATAATAGCAATATTTGACATTTATAAAATTGTTTTATAATCAATATAGAATCTTTTAAAAGTGGAGGCAAGAATTTGTAACTCTTGTCCCTAAATTCTTCTAGATTATTGTTTCCCAATTTGTGTTCAGCAGAACATTATTCCCATGAAATATTTCATTACTAAAGCCTTATGGTCAAGTCTATTAGGAAAATGTTGTATCTCCTACTGGTAAAGCTTCCTAGAGGTTCACAATGCATAACAAAGGCCAGGTGTCTGGGACAGAAGCCAGTGAGTCACATGATGAAATTTCACCTTAGAAAGATCACTCTTGCTTGACTATGGAGAATTGAAGAGGCAAGAATGATGGCAGTCACACTTGTCAGGAAGCTAATGCAATAATCCAGGGAGGTTATGGAAGCCTGAACTAGGGTGGGATAAAGAAAAGTGGTCAGATCCAAGAGGAAAAGGGG
>NW_005314043.1:0-948 GCF_000412655.1 Myotis brandtii
TGCACCGGGCCTCTAGTTAATTAATAAATGATCTGGGAGCTAATGTTTAGGATCAATGTTTATCCTATTTTCCAACAATGTTTCGTAAGTGCTTTCTGCACCCATCGATATTCTCTGCCTGAATAAAGCCTTGCATTTGGTGGGGATACAATTGCAAATTTTGAATTCTGTAATTTCTTCCCCAAACACTGACTGACATTCTTCTACAGACATTCCTCTATAACAATCTTCTATAATTAACTCCCCTTCCTTTTATCATGTTGCTATGGATACAGAAATTTATTTTGGTTATGGGTATTAAAATATATTACAATTATTATTTTAAATGTTTAAATTGTCCCCAAATTTGCTCTTTTGAACTGGAAGGATGGAAAATATTTTGAGTTGGCGGCTGTGTTCTTTTAGCAAGTCACGTAGTGTTTGGGCCCCTTACTTTTTGACACAACAAACTTTATTAGGCTTTCCTATTACTTTCTCTGACCCATATATGTCATTACTTGAGATCTTTTTACTGGGCAATGGTATTTAGAAATAAAGATATGAGAACTAAATGCAGTAGTTGTAAACTGGGGAGACCATTTCCCCATGTCGTTTGGGTGAACAGAGCTATGAAATAACTTTGTAAAGCTATTATAAATTTAAACTGATACCTCTAGTTTACATCTAACACTATACTCAGCCACCCTTATTCTTAATCACATCTCATTTCTTGCAGAGGAAAATCAAGAAATGTTTCCATGTTTACTACTTCTTTTCTGCCTTTTAACACACACATATTGTTACAGAATTAATATATTAGTAGCACTATCAAAACAAGTCAATTAATACCCAGTTCATGTTTATACTACCTTTTGCCTTTTGAATATGTTTCATTGAGGACATTAAGTTAAACATTATGCATTGAAAAATTTTTTGGATTAATTCTGTTTTTTCTATGTGGTTATTTTA
>NW_005314044.1:0-948 GCF_000412655.1 Myotis brandtii
CAAATCTTAAGAGTACATATATGTTCATTAATTGGAAGGGACTGGGTGGAAAAGGTGAAGGGGTTAAGCAAAAATAAATAAGTAAATAAAAATAACACATGGACACAGACAAGAGTTTGGTGATTGCCAGAGGAAAAGGGGTGGGGTTTGTGAAAGAGGGCAAAGGGGGCAAAAACAGTAGCAGAAGAGACTTTACTTTGGGTGGTAAGCACATGGCGCAGTGTGCAGATGATGTGTTACGGAGTCGTACACTTGAAAGCATACGGTTTTATTAGCTAATGTCAACCCCATACATTTATAAAATAAAAAAGATATTACTTTTCACTAAATGAATCAGAATAGAGTCCAGAATGTCTATGGATTTTCATCACCTTTGAGGAGACAAATAGAGAAAAAAAAACATTTTTTAAATGGTCCAAGAAAAACAAAGTATGAGAAAACAAAATAAAGCTTTGACCCATAACTCACACCATACTCAAAATCTTAGTTTTAAGTAGAACATAAACACAAATACAAAAGTAAAACTTTAAAGCTCTAGAAAGAAAACACAGGAATATACATTCCATGAAATAAAAATATGAATAAATTAAACTTTATTAAAATTAAAAATGTCCCCTCATAAACAGAGACCACTAAGAAAGCAAAAAGACAACTCACACATTGGAAGAAAATATTTGTAATGTATATATACCTGAAAAAAATATTTACACTATGTAAATAACATGATACTTAACAAAAAAGGATAAACCAATAAAAATGTGCAAAATTCTTCGGGAATTTCTAAAGAAAAGATAAATGGTTGGTTAACAATTGAAAGAAAAGTGCTCACTATTTTAGTCAAGAGGGAAAAGTAAATTAAAATAGCAATGAGATACCACTACAAACTCCCTATAATAGTTAAAAAATAATATGACATGCCCTAGCTGGTTTGGCTCAATGGATGGAGTG
>NW_005314045.1:0-948 GCF_000412655.1 Myotis brandtii
AGAGCCTGTGTGCCTCTCCATCTCCTCTTCCCTCGCGAGGAGACTGTGCGGGCCATGGCTTCAATGTCTGCAAATACAAAAAGGGGGGCTGCCCGCTCCATATGAAATGTGATGTGAGTGAGAAATCATCTGTTATCGTTTGTCCTGATACCCAGTATTATCTGGATAAATATCCCCAAAGGTAATGATCACTTCACATTGTCAATTGCATCATTTAAAAAAATGTTTCCAAACAGTGCATCAGATCTGCTATACCATTATTATTCACATTTTGTTCACAAGTGTTGTTTTACCTCAGCTCATCTATCGCTCCCCGCTCTCTCCCTGGATTCTTTCCCCCAGGGCCCTGACCTTCTTGCTTTAACCTGACCTGCTGCAAAGTTGTCCGTCCTGGGCACTTCCTCTGCCAGGCTCCCGTGCTGAGTCTCCTGCTTCCTGGATTCTATTTTTTGGTTTAGTTCCCTCTTTTGCTGGAGCATATCCTCTGGTAGCTCACTCAGAGAAAGCGTGTGCAAAGGGAATTTCCCGAATCCTTCCGTATCTAAAAGCCATTTATATTCTCAACTGATATTTAGTGGCATGTCCAGGTGTAGAATTCGATATGGAAAACAATTTCCCTGGAGCATTTAAACCGCGTCACTGTTATCTAGTACCCGGTGTTGCTCTTGAGAAGTCTTACGGCCGTCCTGACTCCTGCTCCTTTGTAGGAGACCTTGCTGACGCGTTCGGGGTCATCTCTGTATGTTCTGACTTTTTATAATAACATGCCTCAAGGGTGGGTCTATCTATTGTCCGTGGGCCCTTTAGGCCCTGGCATCTGGAGGTTCATCTCTTTTAATGCTGGGAAATTCACTTGAACTATTTTTTTGATAACCCTCTTCCTTCTATTTTTCACTATTAATTGGGTACCGGTTCCTGGGTTGATCCTTGCATTAGCCATGGTTATTG
>NW_005314046.1:0-948 GCF_000412655.1 Myotis brandtii
CCTGCACAGTCAAGTACTTGTCAGCCAGAATTGAAGCTGGCATTGGTGGCCTCAGAGTCAGGGTGAAGTAAGCAGTGGCTGCCCTCCACGCTTGGCCCTGCTGGGGCTGAAGCTACTCGTCGTGCCAATATATTTCAGATTAAAACATAATATAGTAGCTGAAGTAAAAGGAAATCTTGTCTGTTTTATGAAACAGCTTGCATTCTTAATCAAAATTTCAAATCAAAACTAACATGTGGTAAGTTCCGTAGCTAGGTGTCACATTTCTTTTGAGAAATTGTACCAATTGTCATTATTATTATCATTATTTCTTTTTAATCTCCCCACCCCTTCTTATTCCCTGCTCTACCAGGCTGGTTTTTATCAGGTGAGTTTGCCAAATTGGACCCAGCATTTCTTAGCCTTGTCAGATGCCTGAAACAAGTGAGTTATATCCACATTGCACACGCCAGATGCAAGGACTGCACTAGCAGTCATATGTAAGCAACATTCAGACTCTGAAGGCTATTTTTTATGCCTAGCTTTACAAGTTAAGGGAATAGACATATGCATCAGAAAGTGAATTGAAAGCAACCCAGCTTACCAAACACTCAATAAGGACATCTGTTTCAGATTGCTTTTCTGACTTACCGAGGGATTTGTGGTGAGTGGAGAGAGCAGTCACTGTGTCTCCACCTTCCGTGTGTCTGTGGCAGAACCACATTCTCTGCTACATAAGATCGCTTCTCTGCGCCGCAAGACTTTCCTCACTTACAGCTTCTTCCCCGAAGCCTTCAGCTCTGACATACTCCACACTGCAGCATGTAGCATTGATTAGAAGTTCATGAATCTCCCTACAGGCATACCTCGTTTTATTGTGGTCCGCTTTACTGAGCCTCACATATGTTGCGGTTTTTTACAAATTGAGGGCGAGACCCTCCACCAGCAAAATGATTACAACTCACTTTA
>NW_005314047.1:0-948 GCF_000412655.1 Myotis brandtii
TGTACATTGTAGAAGGCTTCAGAGTGTTTGTACTAATACAGATTCAAATATGCCCAGGTAACCCTGTGCCAAAAAAAGCACCTGGATTTATTTTGTTCCCACCATTTTTGGATTTTGTTTTACTATTGCAGCCACAAGGGGCCCAAGCCTTTGCAGTGTGCCTACCTTATCCGCTCCCCGGCCCCTTCAGAAACAAGTAGTAATCCCAGAGCAAACCCAACTCATTTGACTAAAATGTTGCGGCTACACTTTTATTGTATTCCCCCTCATTGTTATCCGAGAAAATCATGGAGCCTGTAGAGCAGCCAGTCTTACAAGGAACCGCTGGCAGGCCAAATGGCGGCTTGGTGCCCAGCATTCTGTCCTTCTTCCTTCCACGTACCGAGATGGCAGGATATTCAACTCTGGGACTCCTCGTGTCTGTTGGTGGCTGGGTGGAGCCAAAGGAGAAGCAAGGGCAACAGCTCGTGCAGGAAAGAGCAGGCGGGACCTGGTTTGCTAAGCGATTCATGTCCTTTCTCCTTTTGTCCTTTGCCTTCCAGCAGCTCCCTCCAAGCACCTGTATTTTTTCCCTCTTTGATCTTCTATGGGGCCATAAACCACACGGACATTGTGAACAGCTAATCATGTGGCTGAGTTATTGTTGTTGGCCGGCTGTCCGGCATTACTGAGGTTATGACACTGACCCTTTGCCCGAACAGCACAAGAAGGTATAGAGGAAACACATTTTAGATGTATTTTAGAATATGGCATGCTATATTTTAGGAATTATTAATAACATTGTTCAGATTATATAACCATGGTTAATATTTAGGGATAAAGTGAAGATTTAATAAAACAATTACAATAATTTCAATTCAAAGTATAATCACTTGTTACTTACTCAGGTGTTATAAGATGTTCATATAATTGAGGCCAAATTATAATACATATTATAGCATACAGCAT
>NW_005314048.1:0-948 GCF_000412655.1 Myotis brandtii
GGGTAAGGATTAACAAAACAAAACCAAAAAAAAAAGGAAAGACTGATGATAAACAATGTCAATAAACAAAGGATCAATTCTTTTAAAAAATTTTAAGGGAGATTATTTTAAATTAATATAATATTTAAATTGTTAAATGTAATAATTAAAAATTAATTTCAATATGAAATTTTCATTCAAATTCATTGTTTTTCTTAGTTTATGTGTAGAACTAAACTCAATATGGGCTCTTTCCTAGGAGTGGGACGGTCCATGGAGGCCAAACTGGCATCTTTGGGAATTAAGACTTGTGGAGACCTGCAGTACATGACCATGGCAAGACTCCAGAGGGAATTTGGTCCCAAGACAGGGCAGATGCTGTACAGGTTCTGCCGAGGTTTGGATGACAGACCAGTTCGAACTGAAAAGGAAAGAAAATCGGTTTCAGCTGAGATCAACTATGGAATAAGGTTTACCCAGGTACTGATCACTTAATGGGTTTACCTTAGGCTGTCCTTTATGTTTTCACATTGTCTTATCTTGTAACTAGACCAGACTTGGTGCTTGACATTAAGTCTTCAAATATTTTGCTATCCCTAGAGCTTGTAGAATCTTTTTTAAACAAATGCTTAGCAAAATAGTCAATAATGTGTATGCATAATGTTGGAATTGTTAGGTCTATAGGAAAATAACATGGGAGTTTTCTGTGTATGCCTTTCCATAGCCCAAAGAAGCAGAAGCTTTCCTTCTGAGTCTTTCAGAGGAAATTCAAAGACGGCTTGAAGCTGCTGGCATGAAGGGTAAACGCCTGACTCTCAAAATAATGGTACGGAAGCCGGGGGCCCCTATAGAAACTGCAAAATTTGGAGGCCATGGAATTTGTGATCACATCGCCAGGTAAGCTTATCTTAAAAAGGATATTGGGTGTTAATATTTCAGTGCAGGTTGTTATCTCTACTAATAAAAGGG
>NW_005314049.1:0-948 GCF_000412655.1 Myotis brandtii
TCTCTCTCTAAAATCAATAAAAACATTAAAAATAGTAAAAAATGATAGAATGATTTGTAACATTTCCTTTAAGGTGGAGCCAGTTGAGTTCATTTACACTTTTATTACTGAACTGTTTATCTGGTGTGAGGATAGAGGGAGGAGTCCCATGGCTAAGTCAGAGTGATGATAAGGTAGCTTTGAAATGGTAATGGAAGAAAATGGGAAAAATATGATTCTCCTTACACATATCTGGTTGATCACCCTCTCCCCTTCCCCCCTCCCCCAGGAGCACATTCCTTCTTACATAAAGGGGGGTATAGTTATGTTGGAAAAACTCATGTTATTTTAATGAGTAGCCTTACTTTTGTTTATGACGGACAGCTCATGCAAGAACATGTTAGTCTCTCCTGTAGCTTGCTCTTTGCTAAAAATTACTTCATGTTCAGGGCAGAGCAAGATAGCAAGTGCAGACTGTGAAACATTAAGGAGAAGAACACATCATGAACAGGGAGTTATTGCATCACCTCTTTGAGGGACCTGCCCTTATCTTTGAGAAGTCATTCTCCAAACATTTCCCTGCTGAGTCCAGCTGGCTCGCTTGGGGATTGGGTAGTTGTTATTTTGAAATTTTCTGTTAGCTGGTGGTATGACTTTAGTTTCAGAAAGGACATGCATCAGGAAGAGAGATGGCAGGTAAAAAACAAACAAACCAGAGTGCAAAGGTACTTCAGGTCTTTCTGTTGTGAACTTAGACATTAGTATCAAATATGCTATTGACTGAGCTGCAAACTTGTAGTGCTGAACCAAAGCACAATGAAATGCATTACATTGATGTTGTCCCTGAAATGTCCCAGGATCATACAATTCAATAGCCTTACGTAAGCAACAACCACAACAAAAGTACAGAGAGAGATGGTGGGAAGGATGCTGAACTTGAGCCTGGAGAGCGCGGGTTAAGCTTGACTT
>NW_005314050.1:0-948 GCF_000412655.1 Myotis brandtii
TTGGTAGGTTAAATAATCACCTTGAAAAATTCTTAAAAAAGAAATGTCTTTTTCATCCAGACTTAACTATTGTCATTTACAGTTTAATGTAATCACAGTCCTCCATTTAGGTTGATTTAAAAAAAATTTGAATGGTCTTTCTATCTTTTTGGAACCACATAGTAGAGACATACTGTCATGACACATAACATGTGTCAAGCATATAGCAGAGAGCTTGTCATGCATGCACTGGTGCTCAGGAAATTAGTCCTGTTTTTTGTTCCTTTCTCTGCTTCTCCGTCTTTCCCCTCTAGATGGCTCCAGGAATTGACATCAACTTTGTGGCAACCACCTTTCTGATTCACGATTTCTGATTTAAGCCACAGGCAGTCTATTCATCCTATTTATAACATTGGAGATAAGTAAAGGTACCATTTAGTTCTTAATTAGAAGCATCTTCTTTGCCTGACCTAATACTTCATGTAAACCTGGAGATGCAGTCTTCCTACTGTGTCCCTGCTCTCATCATAGCCAATGGAGAAAAAGGAGATAAATGTTGGAAATCCCTTCATGGAATGTGTTGGACTCCATTTCCTGTTTGTCCCAAATAGGGAAAAAGTAATTCCATGTTTCCTTTTGAGAAAATGAGTGAAGCTATATTCTCTCATTGGTATAATTGCAGAGTTTTGAACAAAGATTTTAACTAGAGTAAGGACATCTCTGTTGATCTCTTATGCTGACATGATTGCTGCCCCAGATTAAATATCTCTGCCCTTGTATCAGTTACCCAGACTCTCCTAATTGGGCAGCTCCAATTACAGGCTTTGAGAGAGAGCATTATACATTACCCTTTACCTTCATGTGTATAATCATATGTACTCACACGAGAGACCCTCAAGAGGCACAGAGAGACCATTCTTCTTTGCTGGGGCAATTCTTTTTTAAAAAATATATTTTATTGATTTCTTA
>NW_005314051.1:0-948 GCF_000412655.1 Myotis brandtii
TCTATCCACTGAGCCAAACTGGCTAGGGCAAAAGCTCTACCTATATATTTTTTATGGTGCAAAGTCTTAGTTAACTTTTTCCTTTACTCACATTGGTGCTGATAACTGTGTACTGAAAGGGTTACCTGAAACCTTTTAAATATACATTTTTCCATCAAATCAAACTGACCACTATATTTATTTACCTCAAAGAAAGGTCACCTCTGTGATGGGGAAAGGATGCACCCTGTTCTCGGAAGTGTGAACAACAATTTGAGAAAATAGGAAACGTTTACACACATTAGTTTTTTATTGAAGAGGCAGTTCAGACCCATTCATATATGCAAAGGGTAGGATGACAAAATATGTAATGACCCGTCACCTTTCAAATATTTTACTTAAAATATACATTATAGTAATTAAGCTTTATGGTCACAGTGTAGGAAATTTTAGCAGTTGCCATGGAAACTACTATAAAGAGTATTTCCTGCACGGAATTATGCAAAATCTACCATGTACTTCCTGTTCTGCAGCATATTCATACTCATCTAGAAAAATATGGCAAGAGTGCTGAGCAACAGAAATGGTAGACATCTGAGATTTTAAAACTTTTTATGGAAGTCTACACACATGCAGACACACAACACACATATCCCGCGTGCACACAACGCTGGGATATTCAGCACCCACATTTCAAATAGAACGCGCATCACCAGTGAACCCCGCCCCCCCCAGCCTGTGCCCAGGCCAAAAGGTCTCCTGTTGTCTAAGTGCATAGACCAGTTTGCCTGCTCCTATTGTAAATAGGAATCACACACGATGTTCGCTTTTGTCTGGATTCTGTCATTTGACCGTATTTGTGAAACTAAGCTGCCATCATGGTGTGTTAATTCTCTGCTTTACAGCATTCTGAGTGGAAATACACCACTGAAGTTCATTCACCTACTGCACATATGCCTTCAGAGAGCT